>NW_020672329.1:0-3388 GCF_002925995.2 Terrapene triunguis | reverse complement strand
TGACTACATTTATTTCAGAAGCATTTTGGCTGTAGAGCAGTGTAATAATGAAGGGCTCTACAACATCCTTAAAATAAGAAACAAATTCCTAAAAGCCAACTACCTTAAAAACTGAGGATTACACTATATCCCCAACAGCAGTTCTGGCAACAAATCCGAGCCACTGGTTGGCTTTTGGCTGAAGAAGCCGCACTGAATAATGTAAACCCTGATGCAGCACAATCAAAGGAAACCTATCATTTGGAGCAGTTATCACTGCTGAAGGGCTAGAGGCTAGTGTGGCTTTTTGCTTTAACGAAACGACGTGTGTTTTGAGATTTCCAGATTCACTGCTAGGATTGGTTAGGAGCAAATATGGAAGGATTAGCTGATAGTTTAGGTGCCAAATCCAGAGCGCGTTCCCAAATTAATGACTCAGAGTCCCCCACAGACCTTGGATGTATGTTTAATTCCTTTATTGTCGACCCGTCCCTTATGCATTCTTTCATTCCACCCCTCTTTTTGCATTTTTCACTGAAGATGTTGAAAACGTTCAGTAGTTTTCAGTTGGTGGCACTAAATACAATATCGGTACTAATCAAGTCTGCTGAAATTAATGTTGCTGGCTTCTCTTATCCATCTGATTTCTTAATTAAACACATTGACGGTGACTGGTCTTTATCCTTCCAAACTCCATGCAACTGTTGCTGCTCCATGTCATTGCCTACAAGGTTGGCGCTGTGAGTCTGCTCAGTTTTGGATGTGTCTTTTACTTAGCAAAGTTATTTGGAAAATATATAGGCCAGATTCATCTCGGATCAAACTTGTTCCCACTGTTTTTTGTTTTTGTTTTGCAGTGTAGACATACCCTAACTAGTTTATTGCTTTAACCACAAGCTCCACCTTCCTCTATGCATAGTCTCAGAGCCTGGGCCTAAAGACTCAAGCTTGCAGGGCTCACACTGCAGAACTGAAAATAGCCATGTAGATGTTCTGGTTCAGGCTGGAGCGGGCTCTGAAACTCACCCTCAGACTGGGCTTCAAAGGCCAAGTTCCAGCCGGAGATGAAACATCTACATGGCTATTTTTAGTGCCATAGCATGAGCCCCATGAACCCAAGTCTGTAGACCCAGGCTCCGAGACTCGCTGCCCTGTTTTTTGGCGTGTGATGGGGTTTTTTTCAGTGTAGACGTACCCTTAGGCTTCTAAATCCAGATTAAGGTGGTGCTTGAAGTTTAGCACTTTTGAAAATCTGGCTACTGGTTTAGGTGCCTAAGTATGGATTTGGCAGCCTAACTTTAGGTTCTGAGTTTTGAAAACCTTGCCCCAGTTGTGTACCTAAATATCAAGTTGAATTCTCAATTTGTTACATGCACTTTTGTTCAAAGGCTTTAATGAGTCATTGAAGTCAGAAAAGTGATTCTGAAAATAGCATCTTGTCTCCCACTCTTATCTGCTCCTTAAACTGGTATTTCCCGTCAATGGGGCTGCTCAGTTCACTGGAAAAACAAGTTCTTTTTGTTTGTGCTCCACCAATAATAAAATTGCAAAAGACAAGCTGTATCCCATTTGGCTTTTTGCACCAATCATCCAATTGGCAGCTATGTTCCATTTCTGGCCTCTTTATCGTCAGTGATTATGTGAAAGGTAGAAAGAATACAGCTTGGCTGTCAGATACCCGCTCGACTTTTGCAGTGCTAATGGCTAGAGAAATGCTGGTTCATACTGTACACTAAGCTCATTTTGTATGGCAGTCACTGCTGTTGAATAAATACAGAACATCAGAACTGCTCTTTGAGAGTCACTTTTCTGACCATAACCACACTTTAAACGGCCTGGGGGTTTATAATGGAAGCCCAAATGACTCATTGTGTCCTTTGGGGTCATTTTTAGCCCTAGCCCATGCTCACGGGATTACAAAGAATTTAGGCAATTTCATCCCACTCTGGGCAAAAACAGCTGCAGGGCAGGGATACGAGAGCTTTCTGCCAACTATGTGAGGTTGAGGCTCTCTGGGGAATGGTGATCATGTGGTTAAAAGCATTGGGCTGGGACTCAGGAGGTATGGTTCAGCTCTCAGATCGGCCATAGACTTTCTGTGCCTCAGTTCCCCATCTGAAAATGATGATGACGCTAATAATACATCCCTACTGCACAGGGCCCTGCGATATGCTCACATGCTCTGGTGATAAGGGACCATATAATTATCCAGATAGATTACACAGCAGTCTCTGTGCTGGTCCGGACCATTTAGTGGTGGATAAACATTTCACTTACATGCCACGTGTAGCCCTAATTGATGTCACTACAGTACCAGGACATAGGAGCCCACAGAGCGATCATCAGATTCTCGGTCAGGGCAGATGCAAGTCACCCTGAGATACCTAGGGCCTGACTCTCTCCTGCCCTTTGTGCGCGAAGTGGGTGTCAAACGTGATCAAAGGAGGACAACCCACTTTGCACAGATATTAAAGGCTACCCAAGGTGCAAGCTGTCTTACGTGTAGACTATAAGCTGTTTGGGACCAGGACCATTATTCTGCTCTGCATATGAATAATGTTTTGTACACAGTAATACAAATAATTAATATCAACCATATTGATATTAGAGAGACAAGGTGGGTGAGGAAATCTCTCTTATTGGACCAGTTTGCGTTGGTGAGAGAGACAAGCTTTTGAGCTTACATGGAGCTCAGTTTCTTACACAGAGTTCTAATATTCTGGGACTAACACGGCTACAACCCTGCAGACAACCATACTGGTAAGCAGTAGAGACTTAGGGCCTGATTCCCCATTGCCTTATACCTTGAGCGGTCATCCACACTAGGGCATTATGAGCACACAACACTCCTAGTCTGACCAGTGCAGTTCTTAGGACTCTGGCTTCTTTTCAGAGCAGAGTGGTGCAGGGGCTAGAGCGTTTGAGTGGGACTCAGAAGAGCTGGGTTCTATTTCTGGCTCTGCCACTGGCCTGCTGGGTGACCTCAGGCAAGACACTTCACTTCTCTAAGCCTCAGTTTTCCCATCTGCAAAAGGGAGGTAATGGTACTGTTCTTCTTTATAAAGCACTGAGATCTCCAGGTGAAAAGCTAGGGATTACTTGGCACAGGTGTAAGAGATCTCAATCTGCATGATATTTCCTAGTTACTTTTTTAAATAAAATATATGGAGATATACCTATGTCATAGAACTGGAAGGGACCCTGAAAGGTCATCGAGTCCAGCCCCCTGCCTTCACTAGGAGGGCCAAGTACTGATTTTTGCCCCAGATCCCTAAGTGGCCCCCTCAGGGATTGAACTCACAACCCTGGGTTTAGCAAGCCAATGCGCAAACCACTGAGCTATCCCTCCCTCTAACTAAACCATCTTCATGCTGTAACTGATGGATGAAACCATTTTGTGCTGGCATCA
>NW_020672328.1:0-4615 GCF_002925995.2 Terrapene triunguis | reverse complement strand
TGACTACATTTATTTCAGAAGCATTTTGGCTGTAGAGCAGTGTTATATTAAGGCAATCCCAAATTCCAGGTTTCCACTATACCCAGCATAAGGTTTCAAAAAATGACAGGCAGACGCATCAGGACCTTGCTTGCTGGCTCCCGTGATATTTTGAGGGAGATCAGCCTTTGCAAAGGAGAGAAGATTTTCCTTAAAAGTGTTGACAATCTAGTCAAGGCATTCTGCTGAGACCTTGGGTCTCATGTTCATGAGGTTGGAGATAATATGCAAGGTCTCAAGCACCCATTCTTCACCTAGGTGTGGTGGTGGCAATGGGGGATCCAGTAGTGAGACAGAGAGAAATATTTTAGGACAACTGGAAGAAGTCCCAGAAGAGAAAATGTTGGAGCAGATTGCTAAGCAAACATGATAGTCTGGGAAGATGTAGTGTGAAAGTACTGGTATCGAAGTGGGACAGAGTCAGTGTATGTCTACACTGCAATAAAGAGGTGTGATTGCAGCTTATGTAGCCATATCTGAGCTAGATCAAAGCTTGCTCCAGTAACAATAGCAATGAAGCCTTGGCAGCATGGGCAGCAGTCACTCAAATACATACTTAGGGACATGTGTGGGGTCGTACTCCGTCAGATAGCTTTTGATCTAGCATGGTCTATGTCTACACGAGCTGCAATCACGCCACCTGACAGCAGTGTAGACATTCCCTTAGGGAGAGTTTTCCAGAACCAAATATATCTCACTATCAGGAAATTTTTCCTCATATTCAGCCTAAATGTATCCCTTGTTAAATTTCATTTTGTTGCTCCTAGTTATAAGCCCATATACCTCATTATCCTCAGTGTTTATCCCCTTCCAATTCTGGCTGAACGTGGACCAAGAAAAGAGCATGTGCAGATCATCAAACCACCCTCCCGTAGATCTGCGCATTAGGAATGTACATTTTGACTAACAGAAAAGAAAGCTGGTAAGAGTTTAGCAGCTGTGATCCTGCTTCAGCAGTACACCAAGACCTGGAGTAAAGAGCAAGGATCTCCAAGGCAGAAAAATGGTGCAGTTTCAATTTTTTGTATAATGCCTCCTGCTTCCTTTGTATTTTATCTCCCTAACTTTCTATTCAAGACACCTCTCAATAGCTTGTAGAGTGGCTGTTGGTTTTACCAACAATCTCATCCACCTATCTATCTCAAGCTATCTAACCACTTTTCCAATACCACACTCTTAAATTAGTTTTGCATTTTGCATAAAAATAGCCCTGGGCAGGTGTTTAATACTCCATGGGTTTCTTACCACAAAATGTGGTTGACACTAATTGAGCTGCAGGAGAAGGCTGTGTCTAAGCTAGAAGGAGGTACCTTGAGCAGTGGAATGGGAGATATGGAAAATGAAAAGATAACCGGAAATCAACCAAAAAGAAAAAGTAGTACTCTGCAGTGAATGAAATATTTACATTGATTTCTGTGTTGTTAAAAATTGAATATGTGATTATAAAAAATAATAATCATGAGATATTTTATGGCCTGTGGATCATAAGGAGACATTCTGGGCTTGGCTAATGCTGCTGATACAAGCTAGACAGGATTGGGCTTAGACATACTTCAAGGGGAAACCTCCAAAGAAAACCCAGAGTGCTTATGACACTGATAATCTGAGTAGAGAGTGCTTTTCTCTCTTATTTATTAGTAAACCAATGCCCCGCAATAGTTAAAAGGCACTATGCCCTGTGGAGGTGACTTTTTTTGGATGAGATATGAAAACCTTTACCATTTGTCACTAAAGATTTCATAGCACTTTGTATAAGAGTAGGGGTGCCTTGGCCAAATTCCGATTTGATAATTACATTCTGTTTATTTCAAATTCACTCTGTAATTTTACTTGGATATGTTATACTTCTTAATATAATTTCCTAAACTGTTGTGCAAAATTGCACTGTGCTGTGTTCCAACACACAGATAGTGGCATTTCAAATGGTGGATGGAGTTATTCCTATAGAGAGAGAGTTACTAGAGTAAAGTGATTTGGGATTTTTCAGGAGGAAAGATGCTATACAAATGTGAGATATCACTGAAAGATATCACTTATGCCATATAATTTTAAACATGGTCACCATTACTATTTTAAAAAAATACATATTTCATAATAGCAATAAAGTACTTCAGATTCGGTTAACACAAAGCTTGGGTTCCTCAGACTTTGAAAAACTAAACTTTGAGCTTTTAAAATTGAAATAAAAAGGTGACGTATTTATAGCCATGGAACTATTGCTAAAACAGCCATTGGGCTAACCTTGAAAGCAAATATCTAAGGAGAGATTGAAGAAGAAATTCAAGCCAGTTGGAGGAAAACAAATTAAATATTTGCAAAAGAACATAAAACTAAATACTTATTTCCTACTTTTTAAAATTTCCCTCAGCTATAATTTTTTATAATGGAAATAACACTTTTTCAAATTACTCTGTAAAATATTGCTGCTATATTTTATTTATTATAAGAAGAAAATAAAGGCCATATTCCATATTTCAGAAATATGGTTAGAGCAGTATAGCATTTCTTCCAGCAATATCATTCAACAATTCAACATTTAAAGTGTCTTACCTAAATCAGTGAAACATTTAGGGACAGATTGTGGCTGACCCTCATGAGAGGGCACAGCTGGGGAGCACACAAGGACTCTCCTCTTCCCCCATTCTGTGCTACCCTTGAATGAGTCCATCATAACTACCGTCTCTGCACTCCCTTGGTGCTCTCTTAGCCTCTTTGCAGTGACCCACAGAGTGATTTGGCTGCACTTATGATCTGGCTGCACCACCCACCCTGAGGCAGAATCTCTCCCCAAACTCCTCACAGCGTAAAGTGGAACTGCATTGTCTCTACTGAGGCCATTGGCTAAATGCTAAACTGTGACCCTCAGTAAGCATATACCCAAATTAACCCAACTTAATGCAAAATATTAATGATAAGAAACTAGTTCTTACCAAAAAAATGATAAAATAGAAAAAATGAAAAGCATCCTTGAATCATCTTTACTTTATGGCACCCCATCAGACTGCACAGACCACTTACAATATCAGGCAGAAGCCAAAGAAAGTCAAACCCAATCCAAGATGATACTACAAATTTATAATGTCCATATTTCCACTAACCCCCAATAAAACAAATCTACAATATCTAAGTGTCTGTAAGAGAAACAGATGGATAATCGCTGGGGCAATCAGAATTGACATTTTTTCCCTAGAAACACATGAAATGGAGTTCAGCACTCTTCATATTTATCTTGTAAGCAAGGAGTCATTTTGTCTCTGGAAAAATATAACAGATCTTATAAAAATGTTTTTTTGTTTAAACAATAAAAGAACTGGATTATAAAACACGGCAATAAGACACTACAAGGTATTTTTGTAGATTATTAAAATATGCCTTTGGCAATGATGACATGACACTTGGAATATTTATTCTCGTATGTTGCAACTTTTTGGTTTTGAAGTTGAATTCTGGTCCTTCACACACAGTCTGAGTAAAAGGCCCTATCTACCTAGCATGAAATGTAGTTGTAGCCATGCTGGTCACAGAATATTAGAGAGACAAGGTGGATGAGGTAATATCTGTAACTGGACAGGTCAAAAAGAGCTCTGTATAAGTTCAAAGGCTTGTCTCTCCCACCAACAGAAGTTGGTCCAATTAAAGATATTACATCACCCGCCTTGTCTCTCTACCTATCTCGGGGCAGGAGTGGAGTTCACTCCCCCTCCCCCAAATCCAGTAGCAGGGCACTGAACACTGTTGTAGTCTGACTGCTACTACAGTTCATGGCCAGTAGTAGTGGCCATGACAGAGTGTGCCCTCCCTTGTGCAGGACAGTGGATCCATTTTACAGACACACCGGCAATGTCCACACTATCCTACCCAAGACCACCAACATAGTTGTGCATTCTGCCAGACAATGCCTGTGTGGCCTCTTCTCATCTGGTCCTTCCCCTATGCAGCAGAACCGTGGCATTGGCATTACATTTTGGGTCCTTTGAGCCTGCCCAGGAGAACACAGGAATTAGCCCTTATATAATGATAGATACATTTTTTAACATAACACATTCACATAACAAGCAGAGTAGTCACTTACAAAGCTGGGGCTCAATCCTGATTCGACGGAAGTCAGTGGGAGCTTCATAATTGGTTTGAATGGGAGCAAAATCAGCTCTCTCTGGATTATAAATCCCCACCAGACTGGCATAGACCAGGATATAAATTACATATTCTTTCCTAACACTGCAAGATAATGCTTCATCTTGTAGTTTATTGTGAGCAATTAAAAGAAAGCAGAAAACCCATGTAAATCCAATTCATATCCCATATCAACAGTTACATAAATTTCCTCTCTCCAGAGCAGTATCCCTGGAACTCAAAACTGGTGGAACATTGTGTTGATTCAGGCTCTCTTATTATTCATTGTTTAAATCTAAATTTTGAATATTTTGCCTCAAACTTTTGAGATACCATGGATATCATAACTGCCTATGTTATCAACTATCACCATATTTTTAGTAAAAAGAACAGGAATACTTGTGGCACCTTAGAGACTAACAAATTTATTAGAGCATAAGCTTTCGTGGGCTACAGCCCACTT
>NW_020672327.1:0-1014 GCF_002925995.2 Terrapene triunguis | reverse complement strand
GCAATGGCTGTTGAAAATAGCAATTCCAGTCCTAATAACCACTGGAAAGCATTTCTTGCTCAATTTATTCTACTTTTTCTACAGCAAGTTACAGTGGATCAGTATATTTGATTTGGGAGAAATGAAGTAACAGCTGCCCAAATTGAGCTTGAGCACTCCTGAATTTTGAGGGTGTTCAAATCTGGAAGGCAGGTGCTAGATTCCCTTTCTGAATATTAGCTAAATCTGGAAAAGAAAAGTCAATTTCTGCTTCCATGGCTCAGAAGTGTAAATCCTCCTGCATGTCTGGTACTGTATCTAAAGCTGCCCAGGTCCTAGTAGAGCCTCCCCTCCCTTACTTTTCATTTTAAATTTGAGTGGGATCCACGTACCTCCCTTGCTAGGCTTCAGATAGAGCGGTGCACTGTCCATTTAGTCCACCCAATTCTTTCTTTGGGGGAGAGCCCAGGGCTGGGGCGGCAGGAGGTGTGGGTGGGGGGAGAGCCCAGGGCTGGGGCGGCAGGGGGTGCGAGGGGGGGCCAGAGCAGGGGCAGCACGGGCGGTGGGGGGCGGAGGACAGAGAGGGGGGGCAGAGAGGGCTGGCGGGGGGAGCCCAGGGCGGGGGTGGGGGGGCAGCCAGGGCCGGCTCTGGCTTTTTTGCCGCCCCAGGCAAAAAAGCCTCCAGCCGCCGCCGCCCCCCCCCCCGCGGGGGGGGGGGCGGCGGCGGGCCCCAGCGGGGGCTCTGCTCTCCCCCCGGCGGCCGGGGGGAGGGCGGCGAGCCCGGCTGTGGCCCCGCTCTCCCCGGCGGCTGGAGCACCGCGCCGCCCCCCTCCAGGTGCCGCCCCAAGCACCAGCTTGGTTGCCTGGTGCCTGGAGCTGGCCCTGGGGGCAGCAAAAAACCTAGAGCTGGCTCTGTTCCTACCATTTACAGCAAGCTGCAGCATGAGGTTTCAGTTCCACACTCCTTCCTCCTCCCTTTCCTGTTAACTGCGGCCGAGGGAATGCTGGGAAATGTAGTTCTTTCCCTGCTCCAGG
>NW_020672326.1:0-1419 GCF_002925995.2 Terrapene triunguis | reverse complement strand
TCAGTTTCACACATACAGAATGGGAAGAGACTGTCTAGGAAGGAGTATGGCAGAAAGGGATCTAGGGGTTCTAGTGGACCACAAGCTAAATATGAGTCAACAGTGTGATGCTGTTGCAAAAAAAGCAAACATGATTCTGGGATGTATTAACAGGTGTGTTGTGAGCAAGACTCGAGAAGTCATTCTTCCGCTCTACTCTGCTCTGGTTAGGCCTCAGCTGGAGTATTGTGTCCAGTTTTGGGCACCGCATTTCAAGAAAGATGTGGAGAAATTGGAAAGGGTCCAGAGAAGAGCAACAAGAATGATTAAAGGTCTTGAGAACATGACCTATGAAGGAAGACTGAAAGAATTGGGTTTGTTTAGTTTGGAAAAGAGAAGACTGAGAGGGGACATGATAGCAGTTTTCAGGTATCTAAAAGGGTGTCATAAGGAGGAGGGAGAAAACTTGTTCACCTTAGCCTCTAAGGATAGAACAAGAAGCAATGGGCTTAAACTGCAGCAAGGGAGGTCTAGGTTGGACATTAGGAGAAAGTTCCTAACTGTCAGGGTGGTTAAACACTGGAATAAATTGCCTAGGGAGGTTGTGGAATCTCCATCTCTGGAGATATTTAAGAGTAGGTTAGATAAATGTCTATCAGGGATGGTCTAGACAGTATTTGGTCCTGCCATGCAGGCAGGGGACTGGACTCGATGACCTCTCGAGGTCCCTTCCAGTCCTAGAATCTAGGAATCTATAAGAGCTGCCCTGGACGGGGAACCCAGGGGGTGGGGACACAGGCTGGGGGTTGATTTTGGCTCCCACCCTCACCCCGAGCATGCAGAGGGTCCAGGGCTCCCCACAGCTCCCCGGGCCACTCTTACCCAGACCGGGCTCCAGCTTCCGGCCTCGGTGGCGGATGGGACCTCGGGGGGAAGAAGGGAAGGCCCATGCCGAAAAGTGGACAGGCCATGGCCCCTTGGCTCCCCCCGTTTCAGCGCCCCGAATTGGAGTTACAGAGCGCCCGCTCAAGAAGCTGCATTTTACGAAACAGAACAGTTTTCAGGGGCTGTTGATAGATTTTTTTTTTAAAGATGGCTCTGACCGTGGACGTAATTTTAACGACAGCAGTGCCATCTGGTGGACAAAGGGTGTAGGTGTAGCACAAGTGAATAAGGGTGTCCTTCCGCTGCGGAGGACAAGATAAGTCAGGTACATGCAGGAACGGCAGCTATATAGGCTTTTTATGAGACCAGCTTCGGTTGGTGAGAGAGACAAGCTTTCGAGCGCCACAGAGCTCTTCTTCGGCTGAGCGTGTCGCAGCTAATTACAGGACCAAACAGATAGTTTAGCCCAAGTTGTTAGCACATATTCTAAGGGGCCATTTGAGATACCGTGGCCTGTTAACTCCCTTATAGTCATAGGACGAAAGGGGGGTTAGT
>NW_020672325.1:0-4012 GCF_002925995.2 Terrapene triunguis | reverse complement strand
TCCGAATGGCCATCAGCTGGTCATTCAGGAAATCCTGAATCTCTGAATATGCTAGATCCCACTGCAATGCCTTCCCAGCCTCAGTGATATTCAATACCATCTCTGTCAGCAACTTCTGGGTCATAGAACTAAGGGCGGAGATAATATGTAACTCACCAACTCCAGCCTGTACCTGGGTTAGCTGTGCTCCAGAAACAAGGCCAATGGCCTTCTCTAGTTGGCCCAATTTCTCATCATGTTCCTGGTTCTTAAAAATATTCCACACTGCTGCTGCACTATTGGCCCCATCCCACAGGGATCCGGTCAAGTCTCTCTTCTTTCTAGAGGCAATAACCCAAGCCCTCTGTTGTGCTAATCTAATGGCAGCCCCCTGTGAGCAATTTGGGTATTCGTTTAATTGTTCACTAATTGGGTGACCAAATAACAATAAGGGCCTCTCTCATTTAACACAGTGCAAATTCCAGGAACATTCGCTATAGAACCCATCAATTGCAATTACAGATTCTTGGGGTTCACTGGTAGTGATATCATACACTTTTATCTCCACTGATCCATTCAATTGTTTGCTTATATGGGATATCCTGAACCTTAAAAATATATTTTTTCAAACAATATTTAAATAAATCACTAAAGTGTGAAGGCCTTAGTCATTGGTTTTATCAAATATATGGCATTGTCTATATTTGGATGTGTTACAGGGGTAATAGTGTAATGGAGGAGATGGCAGGGGCAATGGCAACAAGGTGCCTTTGGTACTTATCATTTAAAATCCAATTAGGGAGGGCAATACATGCTGAGGGACTTATCCAAAACACAGGGCGCAGCCTGTAGAATAAACCCCAAAATCCAATCAATACCATGTTCCCAAGCATGGGTCCCACAAGTTTCTTCCTGCCAGTGTGTAATTCTTTGTTTCTTCACCAGGGTCAGTTCTTAATGTCTCTTGTAGTCAGGAATCCCTGGACTTTGTGGTTTCAATGAAGCAAGTGTTCCTTCTTCTCTTTTCCTGAAACAGTGTGGTTTAGCATCATACAGGGGAGAGGTTACTAGCACATCACCCTGTAATGGTTTTGCTTCTTCTAGGAAAATCCAAAGGCACAGTAGGTCTGTCAGTGGACAAGGGAGAGGTTACTAGCACTTCACCTTGTCCTCCTTCCCTGCTGTCCAGGAGGCACAGCAGAGCTAGCAGGAGAAATAGACTGATCAGCAGCTGGAGAATCCTCTCCAGGTGGAGGGGTCTTTTTGCAGTGAGAAGCATGGGTCCAGGTGGGCAGTCCTTGGCACTTCACAGCAGTGTTGGTGGTTAACAGGACTTGGAAAGAGCCTTTCCAGTGTGGAGCCAAAGCAGTCTTTCGTTGATGGACTTTACATAGACTCAGTCTCCTTGTTTCAATGAATGGCAGGGCTGCTAGGGTCTTTGGGTAGCACTTCTTTTATCTATGAGAAAAGAAACCTAACACATTTCATTAATGCCTGGCAGTGTTTTGCAGATCTCATAGTTGTTTGGGCACATTCAGGCCCCCCTTTTCTTGGCTGTCAGCCAAGTCTTAGCTGTGGGTAGTATCTTTGGATGGGGCCAACGTCTTATCTTTGGACTGAGCTTGCTAGCTATTTTTCCTCAGTTAACTCGTTCTGTTCTTTTTCCTTCTCCCCTTCTTGGCTTCTTTTAACCTACAAAGGAAACTTCCACTCTTCACTCATACACCTTTTCCCAACAATGAACACATACACATTGCCATTATACAGTACATTAGTCTTATTATTCAATGTATGCCATGTACACCCTTCCAGTAAAATAACTTTATTGCAGAGCTTTGGAGCAACAAACCAGGACAAGCACACCCACTTTTGAGGAGTTCACTCGGTACAACCTCAGGTGTCCAATAGCTTTCCTCCCTCCCCAGCCCTCTGGCTAGAAATCTGAGGTAGCCAGAAGGATCCCATGGGCAATATGGGGAGTGGGTTAACCTTCCATGTCCTTGCTTCCAAAGACTGTTGGTATGCAAATTTTAACAACAATTTTTCAATTAAAAAAATCTGGCCAATGAAGTTTCTTTTTCTTACTTAAGCAAATGTATTAGACTTTAGTATATCACATTTTCCTGATTTATCCAAACACTTTGTATTCCAAGTTGAACAAAACAAGTATCTGCTTTTTGATTTAACCCTTCTATTTAATTTTGAACTAGACTGTCTTATGAAAATATTAAACCCAACAATTCTGGCCACAAGACAAACACCACAAGACAGGACAAAGAACACAAAAATAATTCCTATTGTACCAGTAAATGCATGGTACATTGAATGCTGTTCAGCTGGCATCCGATTTCTCTGATGATCTGAAAGACAAAAGAACAGAGGTCTACCCCTTCTGGGTAGTCAGTCATTGCTTAATATATTTCCTTTATATACACATACTCTTGTTGATTTCAGGCAAAACAGAGGAATTACCCCATATTTCCTTGTATTTGTTTCATAGGCAGCCCAAGTTTCAGTGGCTTCTACCTTATTAGTTAGAAAATTGCATTAATACAGATGCTTTCTGGCTTGCTTCCAGATCCAAAGCTATCTACAGCTTAAAGATTCTTACTTAAAAAGGGACACAATTAACTTTCCCAGACTTTTGATTGCCTTTTACTTCTAACTCCTGCTTTCAAACACACAGTGATCTGAAAAAGACAACACAACCTATATTGGTAGGTTTGCATTTCTTTTACCTCTGCTACAATATACACTGCACATGTTCTGGGGAAAATGCACATCCTATCCACAATTCAATTTCCACAACACTAGCCACATCAATTTCTACGCAAGGTGTAACTATTTCTTTTGTGCTTACAAAATCTCTATGCACCCCTAGTAAAGTGACAGCTCGACCACACAGAGCCAGGGGCACTGTCCTTCTCTCTCTTTTCACCAGATCTTTTATCTGCTATTTTGTTACCCAAAAACAAATTCAAATCTTTTATTCTCCTGGCTTTGACTACCCTGCTGCAGCCACAACCTTTGGTCTTTAGTTAAAACATTTTAAATCTTGTAAAGCATTGTCACCTTAAGGATTAAATGCTAAATACCTTAAACAACACTAGTTTCCTGTGTCTGGCAAAAGTATTCTCAGTTTTGCAACGTTAAAACAATACCAATTCATCTCAAACTTATAAAACACAGATTGTACACAGCAGGAGTGTTCTTCAGCAAATTAGACTAACGTATTCATAGTCGAATAATTCCACTTAAATAACCTCTTGCCTGAATTACTTACAGACATTCCTACCAAGTTTCACTGCTTGATTCCCTCTAGCAACTACAGAGTTAACTTCTCACTCTGCCCTCAAAATTTCCAACCTGTTTTCCAATCTCTCTATCTGTTGCCTGCCTGCTTGGGCCCGATCCTGCTTTTCTCGCTGAACTGTCCCTTCCATGGGCACCGGCTTTTTCACTACCAATTTAGATAGGAGGGTGGGCTTCTCAACTAGCCCCTTCCCTTCCTGGTCTCTTCTCTTAAACATTCTTACTCACAAGGCTACCCGAGTCCTCGTAAGGCTTGCCACTTGGGCAAAACGCATGGCCCATTGGCGTTTAACTATTCAATTTCAATTTTCTCTTGTGGCAAACACACTGCTCTTACAGCATATGCAAACACAAATGGTTAAATTCTGACAAGTCCCTGAAGGACCGGTACTTGCTTAGCCAGTGCTTCCTTTTCTGCCTGGAAGTCCTGTCTCAAGGCTTGCAACTTGCCCTGGGCGTAGGTTTGAGTTGCTGCCTGGTTCATGATCTATGCTCTTAATTGCTCAATTCTAGTTATCAAGTACACAACTCTTCCTATTACTCCAACTTCTCTATTGCCCAGTCCTGTTACGACTGGGGTAGATCCACCTGACACCCTTCCCGGTCAACCGGGGTGGAGAGAGGAATGCTAAATCCCTCTCCGTTTCTCAGACTTACTGCGGCTGAGAATGGGAACACTTTCATACTCACACACGTACGTCCAGACTGGCCACGTCTGTGT
>NW_020672324.1:0-1426 GCF_002925995.2 Terrapene triunguis | reverse complement strand
TACCTAAAACAGTGTATTTTGCTTGAAATGCTTAGGAGTTCTCAGCTGAGTTACACAGGCATATGCATGTCCGCTCTACATTGAGGAAGGAGCGGACTGGGTAGTAAACCTACATTGGTCAGGCTTCTGACCAGGTCTAGACGGTACAGCTCTGGAGTGCAAGGCTGGGGAGAGGGGGGGAGTTGGCTGGTGCCTTTCTGTGATTCATAAGTGTCTCTCTGAGGATTCATGCAATTTAACTGGGTGTGGAACTCCATATACTGGTGGCTGAGTGGGGCAAGGAGCGGTTTGCTGCTTGTCACTAGCAAAGCGTTGTGAGAGACAGATAAATAAATAATACTCTGGGTGTATGTGTGAAGATTAAAACATACACTGCTCACTGTCTCCTGCTTTCTGCAAAATGCTGCTAATTGCTGCCTTCCTCTCGCTCATTGACTAGATGAGCCTTATGCACTTCCTGAAGGTCAGCGGAACAATTCTCCCTAATCTAAGGCACCCTAGCTCCGTGCGCATTTGTAACCAAAGTCCACTTCTGAGGCAAAACGTTCATTGACTCTGTGGGCTCAGTTTAGAACCGATTCCTAATGACTTAGCAGGGAAGACGTCCTGTGGTAGCTGGTAATGAGACTTAAAACTGCTTCTCTGTTTCTGCAGATCTCTGTACTTCAGCTCCCTGATGTTTATATGCAGGGAAAGATCTTCCTGCAACCAGACTCCTTGTGTGCTGATGCCAGGGCCGGCTCTAGGTTTTTTGCCGCCCCAAGCAAAAAAATTTTTGGCTGCCCCCCATCCCAGCCCTGGGCTCCTCGCCACACCCCCCTGCCGCCCCAGCCCTGGGCTCTCCCCTACCACCCGCACCCCCCTGCCCCCCGCAGCCCTGGGTCACTGGTAACTCGCTCCCACGGCAGGTCATTCAGCAGGAATTTTAGATGTGCACAGAACACAGACAGGATTGGTTCCCATATGGTTACAGAACTGCAGTAAAGTGGAACAATTTTCAGCTTGTGTGATTGGAGGATATCTGGATGCATATTATAAGACTGTCCTACATAAATAAGGAAAAGTTGAGGTGCCTTTATTATTCTTTTGTTCCACTCTTTCTTTCTATGGGGAATTTGCCAATGCAATATTACTGTCTTCCTTTTAAACAAACAAACAAACAAAAGGCAATGGCTGTTGAAAATAGCAATTCCAGTCCTAATAACCACTGAGAAGCATTTCTTGCTCAATGTTATCCTACATTTTCTACAGCAAGTTACAGTGGATCAGTATATTTGATTTGGGAGAAATGAAGTACCAGCTGCCCAAACTGAGCTTGAGCACTCCTGAATTTTGAGGTGTTCAAATCTGGAAGGCACGTGCTGGTGGGGGGAGCCTGTGGCTCCGCAGGGGAGCACAGCAGCATGTATGCAGCAGCGTGTCTGGC
>NW_020672323.1:0-1153 GCF_002925995.2 Terrapene triunguis | reverse complement strand
CCACTGCACCCTCCTGCCGCCCCAGCCCTGGGTCACTGGTAACTCGCTCCCAGGGCGGGTCATTTAGCAGGAATTGTGGATGTTCACAGAACACAGACAGGATTGGTTCCCATATGGTTACAGAACTGCAGTAAAGTGGAACAATTTTCAGCTTGTGTGATTGGAGGATATCTGGATGCATATTATAGACTGTCCTACATAAATGAGGAAAAATTGAGGTGCCTTTATTATTCTTTTGTTCCATTCTTTGTTTCTATGGGGAATTTGCCAATGCAATAGCACTGTCTTCCTTTCAAAGAAATAAAACTACAACTAAAAAAAAAAAGCAATGGCTGTTGAAAATAGCAATTTCAGTCCTAATAACCACTGGGAAGCATTTCTTGCTCAATTTATTCTACTTTTTCTACAGCAAGTTACAGTGGATCAGTATATTTGATTTGGGAGAAATGAAGTAACAGCTGCCCAAATTGCGCTTGAGCACTCCTGAATTTTGAGGGTGTTCAAATCTGGAAGGCAGGTGCTAGATTCCCTTTCTGAATATTAGCTAAATCTGGAAAGGAAAAGTCAATTTCTGCTTCCATGGCTCAGAAGTGGAAATCCTCCTACGTGCCTGGTACTGTATCTAAAGCTGCCCAGGTCCTAGTAGAGCCTCCCCGCCCTTACTTTTCCGTTTAAATTCTAGTGGGATCCACGTACCTCCCTTGCTAGGCTTCAGATAGAGAGGTGCACTGTCCATTTAGTCCACCCAATTCTTTCTTTGGGGGAGAGCCCAGGGCTGGGGCGGCAGGGGGTGCGGGGGGGGGGAGCCGCCGGGGGGGGCGGCAGGGGGGTGCAGGTGGGGGCCAGAGCTGGGGCAGCAGGGGGTGTGGGCGGGGGAGAGTCCAGGGCTGGGGCAACACGGGGGTGGGGGGGCGGCAAAAAACCTAGAGCTGGCTCTGCTCCTACCATTCACAGCAAGCCGCAGCATGAGGTTTCAGTTCCACACTCCTTTCCCCTCCCTTTCCTGTTAATTGCGGCTGAGGGAATGCTGGGAAATGTAGTTCTTTCCCTGCTCCAGGGCTGGCTCTATAGGCAGGGAGCTAACTAAGGAACTACAGCTCCCAGGGCCCCCTGTTGGTTCTCAGCTCCCATGCTGGATTCTTGCGCCCCTGCA
>NW_020672322.1:0-3512 GCF_002925995.2 Terrapene triunguis | reverse complement strand
GGGGGGCAGGGAATGGGGCACGGGGCCTTTCCCCTCTAGGGGGCGCCGGCTCCCATCTGGCCCCAGGGCAGGGTCTAGCTGGTTCAGGGGGGCAGGGAATGGGGCACGGGGCCTCTCTCCGCTAGGGGCCACCGGCTCTGATCTGGCCTCACTAGCAGGGCCCGGGGGGGCAGGGAGGATCTCTGTGGGGTGGGGGGCGTCCCGGGGCCAGGTACCTCGATGGCGCTGTCACACCAGTTCATCTGATCATCCACCAGTTTGATGCTGTGCTTCATCTTCTCCGGCGCCAGCAGCTTTGCCTGGCCCACCACGGCTGGGGGAGGGACAAAGAGACGGGGCTCAGAGAGTCTGACAGCCCGGGCCAGGGGCTTCGCTACGTGATGTCCCACCCAGTGCTGCTCTAACCCACTGGCGAGAGAACCCAGGTGTCCTGGCTCCCAGCTCTTCCCCCCAGCCTCCAAATCCATCCCCCTCCCCACCTCCAAACCCACTAGCTGCTTGGAGGCTGGCCGCCATCTGGTGGCAGGCACTGGTAACTACATGCATATTAAAGGGGACCGGGTTCTCTTCCCACATCCGATCCAAGGGCGGCTCCAGGCACCAGCGCAGCAAGAGAGTGCCTGGGGCGGCAAGCCGCGGGGAGCGGCATGCAGGTCACCATGAGGGCGGCAGTCAGGCAGCCTTCGGCGGCATGTCCCGCAGCTTCAGTGCCGAAGGCACAGGACCGGCAGATCACCCGCTGAATCTGCCTGACTGCCGTGCTTGGGGCAGCAAAAAACATAGAGCCGCCCCGATCCCATCCCCCTGGGGCTACAACCCCCTACCCCTTCCTCCTAGCCCCGCCCCCGCAGCAGGTACTCACGGTCCATGGTGCTGCTGGAGGCAGCGGATCCCATGCCCCGGTTCTGGATCTGGTAGACGGGTTGCGTGGGGCGCTGTCCCTCCTTCTCCCCCTTGGCGGCAGCTGTGGGGAGCTGGGCAGCCCCCTCCGCGGGGCCTTTGCCTTCCTCCCGCGACTTCATCAGCACAATGGGCTTCTCCATGGGGGACGGGGCAGTGGTGGGTGGGGCCGGAGCTGGGGCAGGGGCCAGCTTGGACTGTGGGGAGAATGAGGCTGGTAGAGACCCCACGTCCCATCCTCAAGCTGAGGACAGAACCCAGTAGTCCTGACTCCCACCCCGCCCTGCTCTAACCACTAGACCCCACTCCCCTCCTCAAGCTGAGGACAGAACCCAGGAGTCCTGATTCCCACCCTGCCCTGCTCTAACCACTAGACCCCACTCCCCTCCTCAGGCTGATACAGAACCCAGGAGTCCTGACCAAGGTCTGCCCAGCTCATTTACTCTTATTGGACTCACGTATCCTGCAAATGGTTAAGAAGCGGTTGTGAGACACCCTTGCTTGGTGCCTGCTCTATATAGTAGCTAACAGCCTACTGCTGCTGCATGCTGACAGAGTAACTCCTTTAGCTTCCTGTGGAGGATACCAGCTCTACTACAGCTGCCTGCTGATGAAGCCCCTCCTTTAGCTGAAGCAGCAGAGTCCTGTGGGCTGGCACTGCTGGTGGTGGGTTCAAGCCCCACTATTGGTGGGGGTCTCACACACAGGGGTGGGTGTGACAGGCCCTGGGGGGCAGCGCCCTTCCCATGTGGGTCTTACCCTCTCAGCAGGCGGCTTGGCCAGGATGATGGGCGTCTTCTGCATCACGGACCCGACCGGCTCCTCCGCGGGCTCCTGGGGGAGAGATCAGAGAGGGGTGAGGGGGGTCCCTGCACGGCCCCTCCCGCACCCCACGGCCCCTCCCCTGGCCCATCACTCACCCGGCGCTCGCGGTCCCAGGGGCCGTAGTCACGCTCCCGGCCCGGCCCCGACAGGCTCTGGGGGCCGCCCGGGGGGCCCAGCTCCTTGTCACGGTTCCAGCGGCGCCGGCGGTCGGGGCCGTACAGGCCGGGCTGGCTGTGCCCGGAGTCCGACATGGCCACCGCCTGCGGGGGGACGAGAGTCACGTCAACCCCAGCGGTGCGGCGGAGGGACACGGCACGGGGGGAGGAGGCTGCTGGGGACTATTTCCCCAGCACGGGGGAGAGATGCCACATAGAAGATGAGGCTCAACACGCGGGGACTATTTCCCCAGCAGGGGGAGGAATACCGTATGGGAGAAGGTGACAACACCTGGGGACTATTTCCCCAGAGTGCTGGAGGGATACCAGAGGGGAGATGAGGCGCAACACCTTGGGACTATTTCCCCAGCATGGTGGAAGGATATATTCCAGAGAAGAGACTGCTGGGAACTACTCCTTAGTCTGGCGGATGGACACCACAGAAGGGAAGAGGACCATTGGGGGCTCCTTCCCCAGTGTGGTGGAGGGATACCATACCAAAGAGGCCGTTAGGCACTATTTCCCCGAACGGATGAAGAAGGGATATATTGCAGAGGCTGCTAGGGACTATTTCCCTGGTATGGCAGATGGCTACATATACGCGTGAGGCACACTCTTTGGGAACTATTTCCCCACACTGCGGAGGGATATCACAGAAGAGACATGATCACTGGGGTCTATTTACTCGACATGGTGGAAGGGCACCAGGGTTATTTAACCAGTAAGACACAGAGACACCGTAGGGAAGACAGGGCCTATTTTCTCTGCACTATTTACCCTGCCTGGCAGAAGGACACGAGCACAGAAGGGCGGAGGAATACTGGAGAAGTGGTGAAGCCAGCAGGGACTATTTACCCAGCCCAGTGGAGGAGCAAACCACCACAGGGAACTACTTAACCTGCGTAGCTGTGGGACTACTTTGCCAGCATGGTGGAGGGATACCATAGAGAAGCGCACAAGATTCATGGGGGACGGGGGGCTGAGAGCCCTTGAACCAAACTACAAACCGTGGATATGATGGAAACCACATCAAGCCCCACCTAGTCCCAGCAGCTATGGGGGACTATTTAGCCCATGTGGTGGAGGGATATTTAACCTGCTTCTTAAGGCGCTGGGGTATTAGACCCGTGGGCGTATCAGCCCTGCGGATGGATACGGGGCAGGAGGCTGCTGGGATACGTCCTGCTCAGCTGAGGGATTCTGGGCACCAGGGTTATGACCCCAACCCCCGGGGGAGAGCCACTGGGATTATACACCCTGCGGAGGGATACAGAGAAGTGATCAAGTGTTATGGGGTTACATGGCCTGCAGAGGAATATGGGGGCAGGCGCTAACACACACACCCCTCGGGTTATACCGCCCACAGTCGGATACTATATGGCCCACGGAGGAATACAGTAGGGATGTGAGGTGTTATGCTGGGAGCTATATGGACCACTGAGGGATACGGGGGGGGGTGTCACCCCAGGGCTATATGGCCTGCGGCGGGATACGGGCTGGAGATGAGGTACAAGGATAGACAGAGAAGTGTAAAGCATCACCCCAGAGGCTATACGGCCCGCGGAGGGATATGGGGCAGCGTGAGGCATCACCCCAGAGGCTATACGGCCCGCGGAGGGATACGGGGCAGCG
>NW_020672321.1:0-1307 GCF_002925995.2 Terrapene triunguis | reverse complement strand
CTGGTGTGGACGGGTGCAGGGTTAATTCGATATAACGGCGCTAAAGTTGACATAAAAGCCTAGTGTAGACCAGGCCACAGGAGGGTGGACTCTGAATAAGTGACCGACTACAGGGCCTTGAGGAGGAAGAATTTCTCCTAGCAGTGAATGTTGTGCTGTTTCAGAAATGAAGGGGGCTATAGCAATTGTGTATCTCACGTTCTGCCTTTCTGAGATAACTGCTAAATAACTTGCATTAAATCAGCAAAATGAGGTGACTAACCGTGCTTAAGCATCAGACATACAACCAGCAATACAGGCAAAACAAAAGAGCTGATAACTCTGCCAATTACATGGGACCTCAAGATTGCTGTAATCAGAGGAAAGAGGAAAATGAAAGTGCAGATCTAAAATTTAACACTTCAAATGCCCCCCAAAAAATTACTTTAAGAGCAATTTGAAACTCTCAAGTCCTTACGAGAATATCTGTTTAGACTTAATCCTGCAGAACAAACAAACCTTTGTCTTTCTCTCTCTTCTTGGCATCCTGTAGCTCTCCAGCTGTCTGTTACATCATTTCTGGCCAGGTATAGAAACATACACACTTGGTTATATCTATTGGCCTATCAGCCTTGACAATGCCTTTAAAGGCACTTTCCACATCATATAACTTTCAGATTCAAAATCAATATGACTCTATACTAGGACTGTCAAGCGATTTAAAAAGATTAATCATGCGAGTAATCACGCTGTTAAACAATAATAGAATTCCATTTATTTAAATATTTTTGGATGTTTTCTAAATTTTCAAATATATTGATTTCAATTACAACACAGAATACAAAGTGTACAGTGCTCACTTTATTTTTTGATTACAAATATTTACACTATAAAAACAAAAGAAATAGTATTTTTCAATTCACCTCATACTGTACTGTAGTGCAATATCTTTATCATGAAAGTTGAACTTACAAATGTAGAATTATGTACAAAAAATAACTGCACTCAAAAATAAAACAATGTAAAACTTTAGAGCTTACAAGTCCACTCAGTCCTACTTCAGCCAATCGCTCAGACAAACAAGTTTGGTTACAATTTGCAGGAGATAATGCTGCCCGCTTCTTGTTCACAATGTCACCTGAAAGTGAGAGCAGGCGTTCGCATGACACTGTTGTAGCCAGCGTTGCAAGATATTTACGTGCCAGATATGTTAAAGATTCATATGTCCCTTCATGCTTCAATCACCATTCCAGAGGACATGCGTCCATGCTAATGATGGGCTCTGCTCAATAACAATCCAAAGCAGTGCAGACTGACGCATGTTCATT
>NW_020672320.1:0-4103 GCF_002925995.2 Terrapene triunguis | reverse complement strand
TTTTGCTCAGAACTCATTTGCAGCAACTTCTTAACAAATATTCAGTTTTTTTCAGTGGATAAAAAAGAAATTAGAAGCGTGCGTGCGGCAGGGGGAAGAGAGAGAGCAAGCACATGTGTGTGCACCTGAATTGAATACGTGTGGTTCAAATCCACAGACCCAGGCAGACAGGTTTCTAGCTCTCGCTGTGACAGGCAGGCTGACCAATGGAAAGAGGAACTTCCCCACTGGGACAAACATACAAGGAGTCTTCCTCAGTGGGTTTTCCCAAACTGGTTTTGTCCTAGAAGAGAAAAAAGAAAATGTTTCCTCTCTTCTAAAATGGGCATATGCTAGGATGGGGTAATGGTAGGTGTATAACAGTGTATAAAATTCTCCATACAAATCCAACTGACAGCATGCCTGGGGGGTGAGAGGATTAGGGTAGAGGTGGTTCAAGGGTTTGTGAAAAGTCTCACTTTCAGCCAGAGTATTGCCCCCTTGATAGACAAAAGGAGGCAAAAATCAGTTTCTAGCCTGCCAACCTCAAGAACATTATTCTGACACCAGTGGTATAGTCCTAACACTATATAAATGAGATTCTCAAACTTCTTGCAGGAGGCCTACTGCTCCAATAAGGGGTTCTTTGATGTTTGTCTTGGGTCGTGCATGGCTGTCGTTTCATTCTCTTCTTATGTGAGTACTAGCCCTCTGTGGTGACGACACAGGAAAGGAAATAGAGCACCAGGTTTGTGGTAGCTAGAGAGCTTCACAAGCTTCAAGCCAAAAAGCCTCTCGCTGGTACTCGCTATCCCACACAACGTATTGCGCGGGAGACAGCACCATGCGACACATGTCTTTCCAATCTTGGGGGAGCAAGAAATAACTGTTTGACACACCTTCCATGATCCCCAGGGTGAAAGTGGACCGCACCCCGGTCTCACGAACCGCCTTGCGGAGCTCGCGCAGAACCGAGTAGGGGAGAGCCTCCCAGTCCACTATCTGCCCCCCATTTCCATTATCCCGCCAAGAGACGGGAAACGCCTCGAACCCACAGCTGGATTCCTCGTCGGTCAAGAGACCGGCCTCGCGCGCTCGCCGCACCGCCGCGGCGACAGCGCCCCCCCGCCCGACCGGTAGGCAGGGGGGCGCCGCCACGGGCGGTGGCGCAGGGAGGGTCAGCTGCGGGTAGGAGGGGGGTGGCCCATCACCTGGGGGCAAAAGGGAGACCGGCTTGGGGCCATCGGGGCCGACCCCCTCCAGTGCCTCCTTACAACGCTGCCAGAGCAGCAGGTGCTGAACTGGGGCACGGGGTTCACTATACAAGGTGATCCCAATCCGTATCCAATCAGAAAGCTGTAATGACCCGCAGTCCGGATACCAGGGGCACTGGCGATCTATTTCCCTTAGAAGGTCCTCAATATGAGCGACCGGGACAGCGACACATGATCGCTGCTGTATAATCTTTTGTAACTCTCTTGCGTGCTCCTTCTGGGCACTGGAAAGTCCCCCCCCCCCATACTCACGAATTAAGGGGCGGCAAACGGCCGCGGGGCGCGCTCGGCGTATCCAGCCGGTGAGTAGAGGGGTATCACGTCGGGGTCACCAGCTGTGGTGACGACACAGGAAAGGAAATAGAGCACCAGGTTTGTGGTAGCTAGAGAGCTTCACAAGCTTCAAGCCAAAAAGCCTCCAGGAAAACTTTTCCTGGGGTTTTTATTTCTCTCCTTACTTTGTTTACAACACTTCTTAATGGTTACATTCTTGCGCATAGAAAAGGCATGCAGTGTACATCAACATGAGATAACAAACCCATCTCTTGTGCACGTGAACACCAGCTGCGAGGGTGATGACCAAATCAGCCAAATAAGTTTCCCAAACGCAGAAGCTGGGTTGAAGGTCACACCTGCCTCGTTGCCATGGGAGCAGTTTGCCGCACCCGTGGGCTGGCGATTCGGGAGCTATACATCCCCACAGCCCACACATTGAGATGGGTGCAATCTGAATAGATTTTGCTTTTTGAAGCAGTATCACTAATGAGCTTGAGCCCTACATCACTATCATGTGAAAAACAGGAGGGCAGCACTTCTGCCTTTTCAAACAAGCTGTATAGGTTCTGGCCTTGTCTGCTATTTTCTCTTGACAGTTCCAAGGAGCCAAGCAAATTATAAATGAAAGCCACAATTAAGAAAGCTTCAGATTACATATACAGGGCCTGATTCCCTAAGGAGCTGAGTGACTCCTAGTGTGGTACTTAATGCCCTCATGGCATCTGACTCCAATATGAGCTGAGGGTGCCTCACAGGAGGCACTCAGCACTTGGAAAGAACAGGCTCATACTCTGTGCATTAACATAAATCCCTTATACCCAAAAAGTAGTGTCCATAAACTGGATCCAATGCGAATAAAGAAAGGGGCCTCTTGGCTTCTGAAGAGGTGAAAAAACGATCCACATTGCAGAATATAACACAGTTTTTATCACTTCTTTGTCAGACATTGTTTTCCACTGAGAGACTATTCCATACCTTAGTAAACTATTGGGCTTTGGGTGGAATGAATAGAATTTTTTTTTTTAAGTGAGCTGCATTTGTATGATGGAGGGACAATATTTGAACAAGGCCAAAGAGCTCTCAATGTGAACCACCGTCAATGGGAAATCATGTCGTTGACAGAAAGAGGCAGGTGCAAGATGTGAGAGGATCGCCATGGTCAACAGAGCCAGCAAGTGGTGGTGGTAGAGTTGTATTTGTCTACATTTCAAAGAAGGGCGTTGGCTTCCGTTTCCGTAATTTGCATCCCTAGAAATTTTCTATACATTGCAGAGGAGAAGGTCCATGGCAGCAGTAGACAAGAGTGAAGGAAAACGAAAGAATTTCACTAATCTCATTGTAAAAGGATGGGATGTGGGCTTTAATTACAAAAACATAATTAAAGGTTGGACGGGAAACTTTGCCTTTAGCTTTTCAGATCCACGAATCTTAGCTCATGTAAGCCAATCAGCAGCACTAAAGAAAGATTAAGTGAGGAATCCCAAATCAATGATAGAAGCTTTTCAGGGGCACCCAGCAGGCTAGTGGCAGAACTAGGAATTGAACCCATGCTTCCTGAATCCCAGTCCCGTGCCATATCCACTAGGCTGAAATATGTTCATATTGGGATCCTCCACTATGGCAAAATGGTCAGTAATGGATGAACATCAAAACCTGAAAATGTTCAGAAAGAATAAACTGCTGATCAGAAATTTCCAAGTATGTCAGGTTCTTAGTTACTCATTGATCTGGTCTTGCAGATAATAATATCCACGGCATGCAAGATTTTTATAGAGAGATGATGCAACCCTTCCCATATGAGTAGACTTAATGGTTCTTTCTGCAGGGTAACTTTCTGAGTGGCATGCCTTGGTCACAGAATGACTGTGCTTTCTATTGAGATCTGCATAGGTTTTTTTTAATTGAAAAACATGATACTTAAAATCCAGAACATTTGTGACTTCCCCCATCTGTACTAGATCCAATCCAATCTGATGTTTGGTATATTAACTCTGTACCCAGAAGCCTACTTGTTAATATCATTACAAAAATACTCACTGTGAAGGCTCTCTTGTTGAATGTTAACAACTTATATAGTCTCACATGCTCTCAGAAAAGAGAAAAATAATTTCCAAACCTTGTGAATTCCTTCTCTCCAAATTAGGTCAGAAGAATGAATTCTAAACAGCTCTGGATTTTAAATATGACCAGAGGTAATATTTGAAGACATGGTAGTATTTGAAATGACACCACCGAAGACATGAATGATCAGTTTAGTAGCATGGAGCCTTTCAAAGTATTTCAAAGGTGGCCTTTTTCTGGAGATGGTATTAAACTATCTTTATTGCTATCAAATAACTTCTTAATTAGAATTCCCAGTTTTGGAAAGTGTTCAAAAAAGCATTTTGGAGGCATCTTACAGAGATGAAAAGATAATTCTGGTGCCATTTTCTGTTCCTTTACCAATGTCTTCATCCATTGGCACCCTTACCATGATGTGACAATCAGTTTCCAGTTCAGATGTTGTGGCTGTTCTGGCTGCTTCAGCTGGTAGTATACCATTACAGTGGCAGCAGATTTTCACAGTGGTTACTG
>NW_020672319.1:0-1256 GCF_002925995.2 Terrapene triunguis | reverse complement strand
CTACATTTGAACCCTAAAGTTCAAAGTGGGGATACAGCCTTGACAGCCTGGCAGGATGGCACCTTTACCCCCCATTTCTCCAGAGTCTTTGATGTCTTTTTCACAGGCTTCAAAGGCCTACGCATCCTGGTTTCAAAGCCGGGATGTTTCTGTCTCCCTGACTGCACGGACCCAAGCAGTTTCATTTGAGAAAGTTCTGGTAAAGTTACCCCAGAATATAAAGACTTCTACAGGGAGAGGGATATTCAAATAGCTCGGTACCGTTGAAATAACCATGAGCAATGTGATCAAATGGCCTGCTGGGTCTTTGGCATAGTTGGGGGGAGCTGGAGCAGGCTGCGGTGTTGAGCTAAGCATTAGGAACAGAGGTCCATCTGGCTCAGTATCCTGCCTCTGCTGGTGGCCAGCACCAGATGCATCAGAGGAACATGCAAGAAATGCACAGTGGGCCGATGAGGATAATCTGCCTCTCACCAATGTCTCAGCCTAACTCCCAAGAGCGAGAGAGTGGCTCGTGCCCTGAAGCTCAAGGTTTCCAAAACGTTTAGTGTTCAATATTATATGCCTGGATATTTTTGTTATCCATCTAAATGGCCAATCCCGCTTTGAGTCTTGCTAAAGTCTTTCCCCCTACAGATATATCCCCACGGCCACAGCACAAAGGAGGGAGGTGCAGAAACACACACATGGAGTTCGAAGAAACCGGCCAGTTTTGTTTGGTTTGGGGCGTTTTATACAGGAGGGGAACACATGGGCCTTAACACTGGGGAAACAATGGCCCTAACTCACAGGTGACTTGCATTGTCCCCTTTACCACGGTGCTTGTACTGCCCTGTGTTATGGTGATGCTGCTAAAACCTAGCACTAGTCATGGAGCAGGAGCCCATTACGCGAGGTGCTGTACAAATGCACAACAAAAAGACAGTCCCTGCCCCAAAGGGCTTCCAGTCTGAATAAAAGGGAAGAGACAACAGACAGAGACAGACAGATGGGGGAGTTGAAGGAAACAATGAGATAATATCGGTTAAACATTGTCCTCTATAGACAAACATAGATTTTAAATGTACAGGTGCAGGGAACAGAAATTGGTTACAGGGATGGCAGAGACTTTAGCACTTAGCACCTGCATAGCACTTCTTATCCATTGATCACAAGTGATTTACAAACACGGGTAAGTATTATTATCCCTAGCTATACAATGTGGAAACTGAAGCACAAAGACCATGGGCCAAATTGTCAATGATGCCTAAGTGACT
>NW_020672318.1:0-1379 GCF_002925995.2 Terrapene triunguis | reverse complement strand
AAAAATGTGCGGCCCCAAGCACCAGCTTGTTTTGCTGGTGCCTAGAGCCGGCCCTGATCGTACATGTCCTGGACACGTCTGATATAAAAGCTTTATTCACTCAATGAGGGGTGTCAGGATCCGGCCCCTGCATAAGGCAAACACCAATGTCGGTCGCCCTTCAGCACCTGCAGAACTCACCCTCTGCCCTGGGTCTCTCTGCAGGGAAAGTGGAGCAGCAGAAGCAGCAGTTTTTGCTCTTTCTTTAATTCGACATTAGACATTTTGATGTCCACGTTCGGGAGATGGGAATATGGAGTTATCACTGGAGGTGAGAGGCTCCACCTCTTAAATGTGCCTTGCAGACTAGTGCCCCTGCGTGTGCCCCAGACCCTGTTTGCTGCTGTGCTGGGTTAGGAGTCTCACTGGGTTGTGGGGGAGGGAGACATGTAGATACTCTTCAGACAAGATCTGTGCCCTCCACCTTCGTCAACAGCCTGCAGGGAGCCTTCATCTTCCTGGTGCACTGTCTCCTCAATCTCCAGGTAACGCCCACAGCCTGTCAGCGCCCAGCACCTTCACCGGCCTCGCGGTGGCCATGTCTGATCTTCTCAGTGACCGTGTCCCTCACTCTCCAGGTGAGAGAGGAGTACAGGAGATGGATCAAGGGATTCCGAACGTCCAGCACGGAATCTCAGACATCCGATCTATCCATGTCTGCTGTCCCCACCACCAGCACCAAGACGGTAAGAGGTTCTCTGCTCTGTTTCAGTACCAGCCTGTGAAACAGGCATCTCTAGCTGGGTCTCATTACTGCTGTAAAGGTGCTTTGCCCCCCGAATGACTCAGGATTGGTTATGAGTCAGCTGGGAACATCACTGCAAGTGTTAGTGAGAGTCGGTCACTATCCAGGAGTATCCTAGATGTCTTAGGCACCAGAACAGAATGCCCTGTCCTGGCACCTCTGCGTTCCCTTCCCT
Organism: Terrapene triunguis; assembly: GCF_002925995.2. Taxonomy (NCBI): domain Eukaryota; kingdom Metazoa; phylum Chordata; order Testudines; family Emydidae; genus Terrapene; species Terrapene triunguis. The sequence continues at coordinate 420 of NW_020672318.1, read as the reverse complement.
TGGCTCTCCTGGGAGCTCCAGGGGTCACTCACTGTGGGCTAGGCAGGCATTGGCTCTTGCAGTGTAATGATCTGAATAGATCAGATTGTTCCCTGGGATTGAAACCTTGTCAGTGCAGACGGATCACCCAATGAGCAGTCAGCGCCACGAAGAATTTCCCTTGGCTCCATTATCCCTAAAGATCAGGGATCCAGGGGCTCTGTGTGTCGCCTCCCAGAGACAACCCACCAGTTTGCACATTACACTCTCAGTGGCCTTGGAACCTATTGTCATTTTTCTGCTTTTCTTGCCAGGACTAACCCTTCTGCCAGGTGGAGTCGGCAGCAACCGGGGCCGGGTTCAATACCTAGGGGTTCCAATACAAAACCAAACTGGCTGGAGCCCCCTGTGACGTTGCACTCCATATGCTTTATGGAAATA
>NW_020672317.1:0-6126 GCF_002925995.2 Terrapene triunguis | reverse complement strand
GAAACATAGATTAAGTTTGTTATATAAGTGCACTCAAAAATAAAGCACTTAAAAGTTTTTGAGCCTAGAAGTCCACTCAGTGCTACTTCTTTTTCTGCCAATTGTTTAGACAAACGAGTTTGTTTACATTTGTGTGAGATAATGCTGCAAGTGAGAAGAGGCAATCTTATGACACTGTTGCAGCCGGAGTCGCATGATATTAATGTGCCAGATGCGCTAAAGATTCCTATGTCCCTTCATGCTTCAACCACCATTGCTTAGCCTCCCTTCCCCCAGCCTGCTATACCTGCTGCCCATGCTCAGACCAGAGCTGATCATTCTTCAGCTTTTCAGACTCTTCTAGGGTCTGTGGGGAAAATTTTTCATCTGCCAGTAGGGTTGCCACCTCTCCTGGACCTGACACCATTTGTGGCGATGGTATCTAGTCCAGGATTGGTGGATTAAATAACTCTCCCGCTGGTGCACTATAGAAAACTGCTCCCTGTAGGAATGTGCTTCTTATGGTCGACTGAGCATGCTCAGTAACATCTGTTGAAGAAACTGCCCTTCACCCTGCCCTTACTAAGCATAAGATTGTGCTGAGTGCTTTTTACAGGAGTTAAAAGGGGCAGATCAGAGAAAGGGACAGCCAGGGTCTGAATAGGGGGCAAAAATTGACTAGTCAGGGGGTCATGCACTTGACAAACACCTGCCAGGAATGGTCTATATAATACTTAGTCCTGCCATGAGTGCAGGGGACAAACTGCTATCTGTAGTCATTTGCTACACCAGAGAGCAGTTTTTTTACAATAGTCGTTTCTTAAGGTATGTCTACACTACGAAATTAGGTCGAATTTATAGAAGCCGGTTTTATACAGTCGATTGTGTGCGTCCCCACATAAAATGCTCTAAGTGCATTAAGTCAGCGGACCGCGTCCACAGTACTGAGGCTAGCATCGACTTCCGGAGTGTTGCACTGTGGGTAGCTATCCCACAGTTCCCGCAGTCTCCGCCGCCCATTGGAATTCTGGGTTGAGATCCCAATGCCTGATGATGCAAAAACAGTGTCGCGGGGAGTTCTGGGTACATGTCATCAGGCCCCTCCATCAGACAATCAATTCGCGCCTTTTTACCTGGGTTACCTGTGCAGACAACATACCACGGCAAGCATGGGACCCTCTGGCGGCAGCCTTGCTGTCCTCCTTCTCTCCCCTCGTCTGTCCGCTTCCCTGGGCCGCTTCCCCTACGGCCCCTTGCACTCGCTAGGCCCTTCCACTCAGGGCCTGCAGTCTGGCAGGCCTCAGGCTACAGGGAGCAGAGGGGAGCTGAGCCTGGCCAGCACTGCGCTGTCCGCGGTGCTAGTCTCCCAGTTTGGAGATAGACCTTCCCCGCTCAAAGACCTGGGACAGACTGACTGCTCTCTCCCTGAGCAGCCTTTTATAGGGCTGAGCCTGGCCCTGATTGGCTGTCTCCAACCTGGGCCCTGATTGGCTCCCAGTAAGCCCTTCTCTCATTGGCTGTGCATCTGCGCAGGTCCACTGGCCTGCCGCAGCCCATAATCTCAGGGAGTGGGGCAGCCGCCCCACTACACACCCTCCCCCTTAAGAACCCTCTCAGGGGGGATTCCCTAGCGCCCCTGTGCTCCCCGCAGCTGGGCCCTCAGGGAATCTCTTTCGTAGCGCAGGCCCTCCACTAACTGGAGCAACCTGCCTCCTTCATCTGTGGTCTGGGTCCCCACCGTAGACCTCCCTGGTCCTACGTGGGTTCCCACTTCCATGTGGGTTCCCACATCAACCCTCCCGGCCCCTATGTGGGTTCCCTGGTTAAGGTGGGGCCTCTCTACCCCAGCCCCCTTCTCTTTGGGGGCCTCGACCTGGACTACCACCCCCTGTTGGCTAGCCCCAGACCAAGCCTCTTTCTCAGGCACTCCCCCTTTCTGCCTCAGGGGGCAATGCCTTTTTATGTGGCCCTTGGTGTGTCAGTGGAAGCACCCTCGGTGTCTTCCCCCTGCCACGGCCTTAATCCTGCTTGTCTGGGCCCTAGCCCCTCCTTCTGGGCTGGCCCGGGCCTTGGGAGCCCTGTAGGGGCACTCGTCTTTAGGTGTCCCTGCTCCCCACAGACCCAACAAGCCGGAGGCCCCCCTGTTACTCTCACAGGGGCACCTTGTCTGGGTGAGGCTTCTCTGCCCTCTCACAGTAGGGACACTCCTGCCTGAAGTGACCCTTTCGCCCACAGGCGTAACAGTTCCTGAGCCCAGGCCCTGGCCTCTCGCCCTTGGCGCCTGGTCTCCTATATGATCTGGGTGCCCACCTCCACAGCAGCCAGAGCACCTCTCTCTGCTGCTCGGCAAGCCGAGCCACGCAGGCCCTCCAGTAAAAGTCTTTCTTCTCCACCATTCTGTCTCAGTCTCTTAGTCTCCCAATGTGGCACAATCTGCCTAGTGCTTGCTCTGCCCCTTGTGTCAGGGGCGGACCGCTATGCCCACATTCTCCACCACATGTAACGGGCTTAGGACTCACCACCACAGCTCCTCCTACTGGTTGTTCCAGGAATTAGCTCAGTCCAGTGGAGTGCCCCTCCTGGTGGTGTCTCATCCGTCGTCTCGCCCTCGGTTGGCGTGTCTGAGCCCTCGTCACTCACCAACTCGCGCCGTCCTCTTCGGGACCACTGCCCTCCGGCAGTGCCCCTCTGTCTTTCCATACCCCCTTCAGGGGGGGTTGTCAATCAGCAGTCTCCTTGTCCAGCCACCGTAGTCAACCACACACCCCAAAGTCTAATCCCTCCCATCAGGGATCTGGCGTGGTCTGTACTGGCCACTCCCTATGGCCACTAGCTAGATATGCTGCAAGGGGATGGGGGCGGGGACCCAGGCCCGCCTCTACTCTGGGTCCCGACCCAGGGACCCTCTGGCGGCAGCCTCGCTGTCCTCCTTCTCTCCCCTCGTCTGTCTGCTTCCCTGGGCCGCTTCCCCTACGGCCCCTTGCACCCGCTAGGCCCTTCCACTCAGGACCTGCAGCCTGGCAGGCCTCAGGCTACAGCTCCCCTCTGCTCCCTGAGCCTGGCCAGCACTGCACTGTCCACGATGCTAGTCTCCCAGTTTGGAGATAGACCTTCCCCTCTCAAAGGCCTGGGACAGACTGACTGCTCACTCCCTGAGCAGCCTTTTATAGGGCTGAGCCTGGCCCTGATTGGCTGTCTCCAACTTGGGCCCTGATTGGCTCCCAGTAAGCCCTTCTCTCATTGGCTGTGCGTCTGCGCAGGCCCACTGGCCTGCCGCAGCCCATAATCTCAGGGAGTGGGGCAGCCGCCCCACTACACGTAATACAGCATTTTCTGCCAAGCACCCAGAAGATGCCGATGGCTATCAGTCATGCTGCACCGTCTGCTGCCAGCTTAAGATGTAAAAATAGGTGGACCAGATTTGGTCTGTATTCATTTGCTTCCCCCTCCCTCCGTGAAATCAATGGCCTCCTAAACCCAGGGTTTTGAGTTCAATCTTTGGGGGGGGCCATTCTGTGTGACAGTTGCTTGTGTTTCTCCCTCATGCACAGCCACCTTTGTTGATTTTAATTCCCTGTACCTGTACACCATGTCGTCACTCGCCCCACCCTCCCGCCCTCCATCAGACACTAGTTTCGCACCTTTTTTCCACCCAGATGCCATAGCACTGGGATCATGGAGCCCGCTCATATCACTGCAGCAATTATGAGCACTATGAACACCATGCGCATTGTCCTGGAGTATATGCAGAGCCAGAACATGCCAAAGCAAAACCAGGACCAGGTGAGGAGGCGATTGCAGCGATTGCAGCGCGGCGACGAGAGTGATGAGGAAATTGACATGAACATAGACCTCTCACAAAGTACGGGCCCCAGCAATGTGCAAATCATGGTGTTACTGGGGCAGGTTCATGCCGTGGAACGCTGATTCTGGGCGCGGGAAACAAGCACAGACTGGCGGGACCGCATCGTGTTGCAGGTGTGGGGCGATTCCCAGTGGCTGCGAAACTTTCGCATGCGTAAGGGCACTTTCATGGAACTTTGGTACTTGCTTTCCCCTGTCCTGAAGCACCAGAATACCAGGATGAGAGCAGCCCTCACAGTTGAGAAGCGAGTGGCGATAGCCCTGTGGAAGCTTGCAACGCCAGACAGCTACCGGTCAGTCGGGAATCAATTTGGAGTGGGCAAATCTACTGTGGGGGCTACTGTGATCCAAGTTGCCAGGGCAATGAAAGACCTGCTGATATCAAGGGTAGTGACTCTGGGAAACGTGCAGGTCATAGTGGATGGCTTTGCTGCAATGAGATTTCCAAACTGTGGTGTGGCGATAGACGGAACCCATATCCCTATCTTGGCACCGGAGCACCAAGCCACCGAGTACATAAACCGCAAGGGGTACTTTTCAATGCTGCTGCTGCAAGCCCTGGTGGATCACAAGGGACGTTTTACCAACATCAACGTGGGATGGCCAGGAAAGATACATGATGCTCGCATCTTCAGGCACTCTGGTCTGTTTCGAAAGCTGGAGGAAGGGACTTTCTTACCGGACCAGAAAATAACCGTTGGGGATGTTGAAATGCCTATCGTGATCCTTGGGGACCCAGCCTACCCCTTAATGCCATGGCTCATGAAGCCGTACACAGGCAGCCTGGACAGTAGTCAGGACCTGTTCAACTACAGGCTGAGCAAGTGCCGAATGGTGGTGGAATGTGCATTTGGACGTTTAAAAGCGCTCTGGCACAGCTTACTGACTCGGATAGACCTCAGTGAAACCAATATCCCCATTATTATTGCTGCTTGCTGTGCGCTCCACAATATCTGTGAGAGTAAGGGGGAGACATTTATGGCGGGGTGGGAGGTTGAGGCAAAACGCCTGGCAGCTGATTACGCGCAGCCAGACACCAGGACGGTTAGAAGAGTACACCAGGGTGGGGTGCGCATCAGAGAAGCTTTAAAAACGAGTTTTGTGACTGGCCAGGCTATAGTGTGAAACTTCTGTTTGTTTCTCCTTGATGAACCCTCCCCCCCACCCCCGGTTCACTATACTTCCCTGTAAACTAACCACCCCACCCTCCCCTCCCCCCTTCGAGCACCGCTTGCAGAGGCAATAAAGTCATGGTTACTTCACATTCATGCATTCTTTATTAATTCATCACACAACTAGGGGGATAATTGCCAAGGTAGCCCGGGATGGGTGGGGGAGGAGGGAAGGAAAAGGACACACTGCAGTTTAAAACTTTAACTCTTATTGAAGGCCAGCCTTCCGATGCTCGAGCAATCATCTGGGGTGGAGTGACTGGGTGGCCGGAGGCCCCCCCCACCGTGTTCTTGGGCGTCTGGGTGAGAAGGCAATGGGACTTGGGGAGGAGGGCTGTTGGTTACACAGGGGCTGTAGCGGCGGTCTCTGCTCCTGCTGCCTTTCCTGCAGCTCAACCATACGCTGGAGCATATCAGTTTGATGCTCCAGCAGCCAGAGCATCGACTCTTGCCTTCTGTCAGCAAGCTGACGCCACCTGTCCTCTTCAGCCCGCCACTTGCTCTCTTCAGCCCGCGATTCAGCCCGCCACCTCTCCTCTCGTTCATATTGTGTTTTTTTGCACTCTGACATTGACTGCCTCCACGCATTCTGCTGTGCTCTGTCAGCGAGGGAGGACATCTGGAGCTCCGAGAACATATCATCCCGAGTCCGCCATTTTCTCCTTCTAATCTTCACTAGCCTCTGTGAAGGAGAAACATTTGCAGCTGGTGGAGGAGAAGGGAGAGGTGGTTAAAAAAGACACATTTTAGAGAACAATGGGTACACTCTTTCACGTTAAATTTTGCTGTTCACATTACACAGCACATGTACTTTTGTTACAAGGTCACATTTTTCCTCTTATATTGAGGGCCTGCCGGTTTGGTGTGAGAGATCACTCACACAATGCCAGGCAACAGATTTCGGCTTGCAGGCAGCCATGGTAAGCCACAGTCTTTTGGCTTTTTTAACCTTCATAACGTGGGAATGGTTTCAAACAGTAGCACCCTCATTTGCCATACCAAGCACCCATTGGGTTGGCCATTTAAAATGGGTTTGCAATGTAAAAGGAGGGGCTGCGGTTTCCGGGTTAACATGCAGCACAAACCCAACTACCCCCCCCCCACACCCAAT
>NW_020672316.1:0-1945 GCF_002925995.2 Terrapene triunguis | reverse complement strand
TCGAGGTCCCTTCCAGTCCTAGAATCTATGAATCTATGAATCTATGAATAAGATGGCTACAAGAGAGTGGTCGAAGGTAGATATATTAGTTCCAGGTTAAGCAGGTCCCTTTTCCCTGGGTAAGATAACAGGGACTATTCCAGAACACTCAGGAACTTTCTAGAGCTAATTAAGGCAGGCAGGCTAATTAGGACACCTGTAGCCAATTGGGAAGCTGCTAGAATTAATTAAGGCTAATCAGGACTTCTGGTTTAAAAAGGCTCTCACTCCAGTTAGCGAAATGTGTGTGTGTGTAAGGAGCTGGGAGTGAGGACGTGCTGCTGGAGGACTGAGGAGAACAAACGTTAAAAGACATCAGGAAGAAGGTCCTGTGGTGAGGACAAAGAAGGTGTTGGGAGGAGGCCATGGGGAAGTAGCCCAGGGAATTGTAGCTGTTGTGTAGCTGTTCCAGAAGGCACTCTAGACAGCTGCGATCCACAGGGCCTTGGGCTGGAACCCAGGGTAGAGGGCGGGCCCAGGTTCCCCCCAAACCTCCCAACTCCTGATCCAACACAAGAGGTTTCACCAGAGGGGAAGGTCTCTGGGCTGTTCCCCGACCCACATGGTGGATCATCAGAAACTGCGGGGATTGTTCTTACTCTTTTTTTCCCCTATACTGGCCAGTGATGAAGTTATCTGAGTGAACAGCAGATCTGAGCCATGAAAGTGGCCAAACTGAGGGCTACTGTGAATCTCTGAGGCTAGCAAAATCCGCCAATAAGTGCGGGACCCACCACGGTAGAGGAGGAACTTTATCACAATATATAATTCCTAAAACTAGGCTCCCATATCCATATTTGCGCACCTATTTGGCCTAAGTTTTTTGTGTACAATACATATAATGTTAAAAGAATGTTAAGGTTGAAAAAATAATTGACTTACAAGTTAGGAAAGGTCCAAATTAAGGTTGCCTGTATGTATGTATTATGATACAGATTTTAATTACATAACATACAATTGTTTGACAGGAACCCTGCCTCATTCACAGTACAAGATGGACACTGCTCAGTTAATGAGCAGTTATGCAATATTTTATTTTATATGTCACCCCAGACTTTATTTACCACACACTATTCAAGCCCTGATCTGAAGTCAGAATTATTAATTTCCTCATGGGTGCTGATCACTATAATATCAGAATGCTTCACAAACGTTAATTAATTTGTCTTCATTCACATCACACCACCTCTCTGAGATGAGGGGTGTTATTATCTCTATTTTACAGATGGGAACCTGAGGCAGTAGAGTCATTAAGGTCAAAAGTATCCACTAATTTTGCCTGATTTTTCCAGAATACTTAGCATTATGTAGCAATTCATATCTGTAAAGCCCAGCTCCCACTGACTTCAGTTGCAGTCTAAGTGCTCAGCACTTCCACAAATCTGACCCCAGGGTCTCAACTTGGGCACCTGGAAAAATCACAGAAATGTAGGGCTAGAAGGGACCTCAAGAGGTCATCTAGTTCAGTCCCCTGTGCTCAGGGAGGATTAAGTATACCTTGAGCATCTTTGACAGGTGTTTGTCTAACCTATTCTTAAAAACCTTCCATTTTGGGGATTCCACAACCTCCCTGTTTCAGAGCTTAACTATCCTTATTGTTAGAAAATATTTCCTAATGTCTGACCTGAATCACTCCTGCTGCAGATTAAGCCCATTAGTTTTTGTCCTACCCTTGGTAGACAGTGAGAACAGTTGAGCACTGTCCTCTTTCTAACAACCTTTTACATATTTGAAGGCTGATATCATGTCCCTCCTCAGCCTTCTCTTCTCTAGAATAAACATTCCCAATTCTTTCAAGCTTTCTTCATACGCCATTTTTTCTAAACCTCTTATCATTTTTGTTGCTCTCCTCTGGACTCTCAATTTTTTTCACATCTTTTCTGAAGTGTGGTGCCCCAAACTGGAT
>NW_020672315.1:0-1274 GCF_002925995.2 Terrapene triunguis | reverse complement strand
CACGTCAAGAATGTACAGATCAGGTAAAGACTAGGTCAAACACAGACAGTGGGTGGACGGAGCATGCTGTACAGGGTTGGGTTCCTACAAAGAAACCAAGCCAAACCAAGAGCGTCCTTATCGTTCTAAGCAAATGGAGCTCAGCTCAAAGGATGTGGCCCCCAGTAGGATGATAAATTCAGAAGAAACCATTAGTCTACAATTTGCAGTTACATGCCCACATTTTGCCACATGTCCCATACCCACCACCACAGCTACAAGGGGCAGGAATCTCTTTGCTTGGGGTTGGGCTTGAGTGACCTAGATTCCTGCATACGCTGTACAAACGCCAGACTGAATGAATGATTAGAAAGATGAATATCAGATAATTGATGCTAAAACGTCCCAGGGCAGATTCCAAATGACCTGTGAATAGTTGAGCTACAAAGAAAGGGGAACGGATGCTCGACTGCTTGCCAGCAAATCCAAGGGTGGGTTTCACTAGCACATCAATTTAGGCATGAAGTGTTCCTATGCGTCTATATACCTCCAGTCCCTACCTCACTGCAATTCCTACCCTCACTCCAGACCTTCGTTGAACTTTGCCGCACACAAACATGATGTTCTCCCACTGTCAGTAATCACTGCCCCCAGTGCTGAAGCTATGCAGGACTGAGGAAATGGTTCCTACAAATGGGCCATTCCTGCCCAGGATTAACCACTGTGAAGTGGCAAATTCATCTCCAGACTGGGAGCTGAGGGTGACATGGGAAGTGCAGGCTGTAAACCCTACATTCTCCATGGGCACGGTCTCACCCCTGCTCCTGTGCGCCCAGCACTGGTCGCCTGAGAGACGCATGTGTACGTCTGGGAGGAGATGAATTCACCCTAGCCTCATTCTAGGGCAAGCACATCACATAGGATTCCAGGTGGCACAAGGTTGGTACTTCCAAGCCTCTGTCAGCGCCCTAATAACCCTCCTCCCATAACCCCTAGTGAGGTCATTTGTTAATGTTTGTACAACGCACAGAGCTGTAAGTGAGAATGGGTAATGTATCGTACATGAGTCTAGTTTTGAACACAGATTCAAGGTTTTATCAGACTAACATTCTAAATGAAGGATAAATCCTGCACCGAATTGTTGATCATGAAGTAATTGTTAGAGTAATAACAAGAAATGTTATTCAGGTTGAGGAAAGAAAAAAATATTAAAATCTAAACCAACCAAACAACCCTCCCAAGCCCCCTCAAGCCCCCCACTAAGTTGTACGGGAGCCAAAGTGTCTCAGATTTTT
>NW_020672314.1:0-3502 GCF_002925995.2 Terrapene triunguis | reverse complement strand
ATGACCTCTCGAGGTCCCTTCCAGTCCTAGAATCTATGAATCTATAAGGTGGCAAACGTGCCTTTAGGCCACCTTTGAAATACCTGTATTTTCGGTATTGCTGGGGCCCTGCTCCTATGGGTCCCGAAAAGCAGAGAACAGCCGTAGTGCACTTTGGCTACTCACCCAGCACTAGGTCTGGCAGGAGGGCCAGAGTAGAGCTGTTATGACAACTCTTCATTGACCGAGTAGGCCCTATAGGAAGGAGGGATTTTCTGCTCTCTTTAAGGCCCCTTTGCATTGCTACATCTATGTAGAAAGGGATTTGCGGTAATTGAGAATCCCTCGGAATCTGCTGTCCTAATGTATAATTTTTTTTTTAAATCAACAATTTCTCAGCTGACAGCTAACAGCTGAAAATGATAAAAGTTTGCACACAGTTGCTGTTCTTTATTTGACAGGGTGTTAACAGGCCAAGGACTTTCAAAAACTCCTTGTTGTTTTTGTAGATACAGACTAACACGGCTACCCCTGATACTTAAAACTAACCTAAACTCTTTTGCTCATTTTGATTTTCCTAGCTCTGCAATGGCAAAGTATGCAAAACTTTTAAAATCAATCAGACATCCACACTGCTCAGTGTCTTTTGAACTGCACCAGCTTTTATCTTTCATTTTCTATTTTTAAAAAATTGCCAGGGCTGGTTCAGTGGTATATTATAGTAATGCAGTGTGCTGTCATGCTAGAAGGAATGGCCTACAAGCTTAAGCTAAAGGGTTGAAAGCTCTGAACCACCTGGAACTACAGAGTTGGAAGTAGAGGGTTGATTCAACCTTCTATATGAGGCAGTTTTATTAAGTACTGCGTAGTTTAATGTATGTAGGGCTTTTGAATACAGCCTTCAAAACTGAAGTCCTGGCTGCTCTTTGTAGACATTAGAGATTACCTGGTGGTTGGTAAAAGTGGAGATTTGCCTCAGTCTTCTGGCCAAATTTCAGATTTGACAAGACAGAGCCTCCAAGTATGCCAGTTAACCTTTGCAGAGTCAAGAACTGAAACATTGTTGGGCCTGGTATGTGTCCAGCTGGTTAAAAAATAAATAAAGCTAGAGATGGAACATGAGAAACACTCAGGGGAAAATAAATTATATCTAAGCTTAGTCTCAAACCTATTTTTTACAAGAACTGAAAGTTAAAAGCCTATACAGCTGCTAGTAGGCACTATTGAAAGCCTAGACTGGCAGGATAAAATGTAAAACTGAAAGGGGAAAGGCTTTTGCATAGCAGCTGAAAAAAAAACTAGAAAAGTTTAAGGAATTTTGTAAAAATAGCCATCTGTTATTAATAATATACAGCTAGCTGTACATAAGTCAGTATTTCCATTGTAGATGTCATGTAATAACAATAAACAATTCAAGCTTGGCTAACATAGCTTTTGTTTTTGACACAAACCCAGAAACTATACACCTGTTTATATAACAATACATTTCTGGATTCTTTATTTTCATATAACATGTCTTATACCTTGATATACAGTGGTAACATAATCATCATGATAGGCTAAAACTGGTCAAATAATTTAGAATTAGCAGGGGGGCAGTCCTCATAATAAACCATTCAACAACTGAAACTAGGATTTTCAAAGGAGTGTAAGGGAATCAGGTGCCCAGGTTCCTTAGAAAATCAAAGCCTAAAGTCATGGAGACCACTCCTGTAAATTGTTGAGCACCTTTTGCAAAGTGCTGAGAAAACTCAACTCCAGTTTAAGCTAATGGGAGTTGACTGTGTTTATCACTTTGCAGGATAGAACCCACCGATTGCAAATTAAATTGGACCTAGGTATTTGACTGTATTGTTCTTTATATTTTGAATTGCAAAATGTTTGAGTGTTGCAACCTACAATCCTATGTACATAGCTGTAAAATCAATCTGAATTTCAAAACAAAATTCACACTTCTCAAATCAGTGTTAGCCTCATGGAATTTAACACTGTGGTGTTTAGGAGAGCTTACAGGGTAGTTAAAATTTCCATATTGAATGCTTACAAATTGTTTTGGTAGGGAAGAGAGAGGGATTTCTTTGAGAACAATCATTCACCAAAATTTGCTGCCTGTATTGCATTTCATACTATAATTTGAATTTGCTTCTCAGATAGTTTGCTTTGGCAAATGCTACTACTGAAGTCTCTGCTTATGTGCCTTTTGTTCTTTTAAACAAAGAAAAACAAACAAAAATCTAAGACTTGAGTAATATGACAATGTTTCTGCTAATGTACTGTATTATTCAGTACAATATGCACTTTATACAATGAGAGTCTGTCTGACTATCAGAGGTGCCAAGCATCTGTCCTCCCACTGAATTCAGCTGGAGTTGTAATTACTCATCACTTCTGAAAGTCAGGCCAGCCCTGAGTGTAGATCTTTATTATAAATGACTTCAAGCTACTAGCAATGTTTTCTACAAATTGTGTATGTAAATTATTTTCAATTACAAGGATGCTGAGTTAAACTACCAAGCTTCCCATTGTAAAAAAACATAATTAAGGTTAAGATTCTGTCATTTGTATTTTTAGTAAACAAAAATTCATGGAAGCCCACAACCTGTCCCTAACTTCTACTCAAAATACCCTGTGGAGGGAAGAGGGGGAAATAGAGCGCTGCCGGGGCTTGCAGCTGCTCTAGCCCTGCCACTGCTCCTTCGGTAGGGGCTGACTGCTGCTGCTCTGGTCCAAGGGGGGGATGACCCAACCCCAGCCGTTGTTCCAGCGTCCAGGGGCTGTCCACCGATCGGCTGTTCCGGTGACCTCAGGGCTGGCCAATAGGCAACTGTTCCGGTGGCTGCTGCTCCAGCAGCCCCAGAGCTGACAGCTGCTCCATCTCTGCCCCAGAAGAAGTCCATGGAGGTCCTAGAAAGTCACAGAATCTGTGAGCTCCTTGACAGAATCATAGCCTTAATCATAATTTCTATCTTAGTCTTTATTATAGCCTTAAAGGTCCTGTACAGTATTAGAAGAAAATGAAATGCAGTAATACTTGGGGAAATGATCTGCAAAAATGCCACTGTGAGGTTCCAAGGTTAGATATAAATTGTGTCTTTAAGGCACACTGCCAGGATCTGAGAGGCAAGCACAGTGCTCCTGGGATTGCGAATGTATGCACTTTGAAAGGGTACGGCATGCTTCCCACCCACTTTCCCTGTCCTCCAGGTACAGGTCAGAATAGTGGGGTATTAACACAATCCGTGGCAGCTCTTGTGTTCTGCAAGTATAAGGATGGATTGTGTATAGCCCTTGTGCAGGGATGCCAGGAAGAGTGGAAGGCTCTGGGGGTATCCGCATAAGGCTGAGCACAATCTAATCCTAAAACATTGTCTCTCAGTGGCTCCAGATTACATCTGCTCCCTTTCAGCCCAACTGCGTACCCCTTACGATGCAAAACACTTTCTCACTTGAGTAATCTCATTCAACTAATTGGGACTACTCCTGTAAGTGTTTTCCAGTGTGGGTAAGAACTATTCAACTGGGC
>NW_020672313.1:0-1246 GCF_002925995.2 Terrapene triunguis | reverse complement strand
AATTATCTAAATTCGGATTAATCCTGTAGTGTAGACATACCCTTGGAGCAGCCACTCTCTTAAAGAGACACAGACTCTCCTGGCGACGCAGCTCCTGGGATTCAGCCCAGAAGAGTCATTTAAATGTCCAGTGAGACTTGATTTCTACCCCTCAACTTTACAAAGTTTGTGTTGTTATTTATCCAGAGCCCTTGGCTAGCACTGAGGGGCTGTGAGAGAATACAAAGATCATTTGCATCCAGCACTCAGGTCGCCCACCAAACACGTGCAGCTGCCTCTAGGGTGGAATGTGGCAGCTGTTTTAAACAACATGCAGAGCACTGCTTCGCTGAAGCAATCCTGCATTTGAGATCAGCCCCTGGCAGAAGGCAGTCAGGTCTGTATTCTCTACAGAGAAGCCAAAGAGAAGGACAGTTCATTTAAAAATTATATCCCCGTGCAGTTACCATTCAACTTTCCCCTGCCCTTTCACTGGGTTACTGGATTCTCCTTCCTTCCCCACCTTAAAATTATGCAGTTTCTATACAGCTGTTGAAACATCTCTCATATCCCAACACAGACGTAGCTTTATCTCTGCACTAGGTGACATGATCCCTGTATATAGGGCCACTGTGCCTCACCCCAGAGGTGGCTGCATTTCAGTGCTGGGTGAGTGATCCCTGTATAAACAGCTGCCACATCACTGCACCTCAGCACTGGGCAACATAACTTCAGTATAAATAGTTGCCACATCCCACCCCAGAGGTGGCTGCATCTCAGTGTTGGGTGATCTGATCCTGTCCCACCTCAGGGCTATATACAGGCTGTGAAATATTTCAGGATTAGCCACGGCCATTTTTAATCAAGGGCTACAGCAAGTCCATTCCCAGCGTAATGCAGACGCCTTCGCTTAGGAAGGGCTCCGTGGTCAGCCTCACCTGGTCCGTTACATCATACACGCTGATCCTCCATAGTCACTGGATGTGACAAGCTGGAAGTGCTCCCACTGCAGGGCAGGGAAAGAAAGATACACAGCCCATGCTCCTTCCCACAGCCAGAAGGGGAACCCAGGAATCCTGGCTCCCAGCCCCCTGCCCAATACTGCCTCCAAGAGCTGAGGACAGAACCCAGGAGTCCTGGCTCTGAGACCTCTGCTCTATTAAACCACAGAACCCAGGAGTCCAGACTCCCAACCCCCAGCTCTAGCCTCTGGCCAACAGTCCTCCCTGCTCTACCCACTAGACCCCACTCCCCTCCCAGTGCCTGG
>NW_020672312.1:0-3023 GCF_002925995.2 Terrapene triunguis | reverse complement strand
CTATCTTTCCTAACCAGCGGAATAGCTTGCTTTTGGGCCCTTAATAGAGTCCCTTTGAAAAACTGCCAGCTCTCCTCAGTTGTTTTTCCCCTCTGTCCTTCCAGACCAGTCATTTGTGTGCTCAAATTAGGAATTATAGCCTCTGTATGCTCAGTCTTCATGTGCCATTGCAGTAACTACACATGCAAATGTGAAAATGTTCATGCACTTCGACCTCACTTTATGAAAAGTTGCCCTGTCATATGTTTTATTAAACTTCCAGTGGAGTATTCATTTGATATTATCATAATCTTTCATCCCTAACTTTAGCAAAACTCCCATTGAAGTCAAAAGTAGATTTGCCTGGGTAAGGATTACAGAAATGGGACCAAAATGGATATTTTATATTACTAATATGCATGTATTGTGTACAATACAGTGTATTACATGAATACAAGTATTTAACATTACTTTGTAATCCTTATTCTTTCTCCTAAAATATTCCCTGAGGAAGTACTCTAGTGAGGTTCAACCTTTCATATTTAGTAGGGGCAGGTGACAATTATCTTGTCATAGTAATTATTTTAATTATTTTATTTTATTTTTAATTAGTTTTTGCATTTCCAAAGCACCTGCAATACAGTACTCACTGTCCTAAGACAAGAGAACCAAGTCCCTACCAAAAAGTGCTCACAAACTAATAGAAAAGCAATATGAGAAGATGGAAGGGAGCATACCTGTAAACCTTCCAACTTGTGACTTTTCTCTCTCAAGTACTTATCTGCCCCCATCACCATAGTACCAAAGCAAATCATAGGTTGCCTGTGATATGGGACATTGTTATTATACCCATTTTACAGATGGAGACCTAATGGGCCAAGTCACTTGCTCAAGGTCATATAGGAAACCTGTGGTGGAATAGGGAACTGAACCCAGGTCTGCCAACTACTAGGTTAGTACATTAAACACCAGATCATCCTTCCTCTCTATGCAATGCCTCAGATGCTGAAATGTATGACAAATGACCAGAGTGTGGCACATTTGTATTGCATTGCACCATGATTGACAGATTTAAATGACTTATCCACAAAACTTGTTTTTTATCGATGTTTTCTTTATTGAGATGTGATATCACCTGGGTAATTCTTAGATTGGGTAGCACCCATTTTATATACTTTGAGAAAGGAAAGCACAATAGAGAGTGTGAGCCATAGTTGGACACATTATTCAGTGGAGAAAACCCAGAAACAGTTTACATAATTTGTTAAGGAGGTAGTTAAAACTAGGTCAGGAATCTGTAGCCCTTTCTCACATTAAATAACTGGGGCTATCCATATAAATAAAGACTGGACAATCAGAGCTTCAGTTTTCTCTTAAACTTATCAGGAGGCAGCACACAAGGAAAAATCTCAGAATTCCCTTTTAAAAATGCCCAGAATGGTCTGTACCTTTATAATAGGCTGCCCTATAGAGAAACTTGTATCCCAGCTGTATTTTAACATATAACTGAACAAGTATTACAGGATTTAAATGCCATGATTTGCTAACTAATTTATATACTTACTAAAGCTGAAAATGAGGAAGCTCATTTGAAGATCCTGTAGTCTTTGTTAAAAAGGATCAAAATGTTTGTATTTCAGGTGGAAAGGGAGAAATATGCCTTTTTTCCAGTCTCAGGTGGTTTTCTTAATCATATGATTGCTGTGAAAAGTTTAAATCCTCTTCCACAATACAATGAAGCAGTCTCTCAAGTAACTGTACTTAAAAAGTTCTCTGTTTTGAGAACCAATCTAGGTTCCTATTTAACCAATGACACCATGATTTTTTTTTAAAGAATAGAAGTTGGATTTGTACTGATGAATGTAACAAGAAACTAGCTGTATCAGCATAGATTTTGTTAGTTATATTTGGATTACATGCCACAACTACTGCTAGTATGTGCCACCACATTTAATGGTATATAGGTTTAATCATAGGCACAAAATGCCAGCTGGGACTGAAAGAGACTCCATCACAGACAACTATGGTCTCTGATTTTCATACTCTTGTGTAAAAAACCACTACTGTGAATTGCCTGATCTGGAAGCCCAATCCTTTTCTTTTAAATCTTGGAGCAATCTGAGATTGTGAAGTCATCAAGCACCAGATATCAAAAGGGAGTCAGACTTTAGTCAATATTGGCATTGCACTGAATTTCGATGTCAAGTGTGCATTAATATTCACTAGGTGCCACAAGCCAGGGATCATGTCTTTACTCAGGTGGAAAGAGAAGCTGGGGTGATCTGTCATTTGCTGATACTACGGCAGCATTGGAACCTAACATATAGAATTGATTCACTATTAGAGTCCCCTGTTTTGATCTCCTGCACTGATTTTGGATTCAGGGAGCTGAGTATAGGTGGACATGCCTCCAGAAATGTCTGAGATCATTTTCACACCACTCAGGACTTTCCCAGAAGAACTCTGGAAACCTGAGACTGCGAGATGGAGAGTATTTGGGGAGAAGAATACAGCCATAGTCAAAAACTGGAACTATTACCTTCAGATCAAAAAAGGACTAGATAAAAGTTAATGGAAAGGCAAAAGGAATGACAAATTAAAATGACACTTCATTTTCATCCATATCAAGCAAAGTCCTAAATGTTACTGAGTCTGATTCTGATCTTACTTCCACCAGTTTTACACGGGAGTAAATCCATTGAATTCAGACTCCTGATTGACCACGTTGTAAGTGAAAATCCAGCTCTCTGTTTAGTTTGCAAACCCTCAACTAAGCCAAAAAAATGTTAGGTGTTAGATTGCTAATTATATCAGTATAGTAAAGTATACTAGTATAGTAGTGCCTAGAGGCCTCCATCACGATAAGAATGCATAGTGCTAGGTGCTGTATAAAGATATATTTCAGAATAGCAGCAGTGTTAGTCTGTATCCGCAAAAAGAACAGGAGTACTTGTGGCACCTTAGAGACTAACAAATTTATTAGAGCATAAGCTTTCATGGGCTACAGCCCACTTCTTCGGATGCATATAGAGTGAAACATATAT
>NW_020672311.1:0-2435 GCF_002925995.2 Terrapene triunguis | reverse complement strand
ACACCCGAGCATGCCCGTCGGCGGTTCAGAGCCCTAAGGTGGAAACCTGATGTGTCATTTACCCAAGGGTGTTCCAGCAGGAATCAGGTATTCAAATTCGTAAACCCACCCTTGGGATCTCATTGCTCTGAGCAGTTACGGAGAAGATCTCTGTCAGAAGGGAGCTGCTGGCCCCTGTCTATTACTTTTGGTCGTCCTGGTATTTGGGAATTGGAAAGTCCAGACCCCCACTCAGGTTATTGATCCACACTGGAACAGCTTCAACAGGAGACATTCCCACACCAGGTTATCCCATAGCAAGAGACCCAGCTTCCTATTCCTTCTTCACATCATGGAGATGGGGGACTTGAGTCTGGGGCTTTCACATGGGTCCCCCCCACAAATTTTCCAATTCACTTAGTATTTTATGGAATTTTCAACTTGGTTTTCTGTTGTCCCAATTTCAACCCCACCCCTGCTTTTTTCCAAACAGCCAGCAAACTGCAAAATCAGTGATTCACCCAGTTCAGTAGCCACGAGGAATACTGATGCGATTCGCCCTCCTTGCGTGCATAGTGCTCACAACAAAGAACAACCCAGTATTGATTTAGGTACGGTAAACACCTGGCTATGCAGCACCTGGCACAACGGGGCTCTGATCTTGGTTGGAGTCTGTGCAGCGCCTGGCATAACAGGGGCTCTGATCTTTGGGTGCTTCTTTACGTGGTACTCTAATAGAAATAAAAATTTTAATGGAACTTGGGCAGTTTACTCCAGCTGAGTATCTGGTCCTGTATCTCTCACAGTGGTTTGCAAATTTTTTCATTTGTGAAACTCTGAAATACTTTGAATGGAGGTGATATAGTCTACAGACCTCCAGGGGTCCATGGACCACAAGTTGAAAACTACTGATCTATCATATCTGTGGGTGGTACAGTGAAAGCCATGTAAAGGAGATGGACGGGCCAATTGCATTACAGTTACTGGAACCTGGGCAGGCAAATTCCTTGGTGGCTTTGAAAATCTGACTCATGGGGACAGAGTTAATGCTTTGAGTGCAACATTTTTCTGAATTGCGTGTCTTTAGTTTTGCTGTCTTCATGTTCTCTTAATGTACAGTTGTGGGATGGAGTGTCCTATGTCATTAAGCAGGGAAACTGGAGAAGGAAAAATAGAAAAGGAAGCTACTTTGCTCTCTGGGGCTTTGAAATCTTGCTAGGAATTGGCACATAGGACAGAGTAAAGGTTACATTTGAAGGGATTTTTTTATTTGCTTAAAAATAGTTCCATATTGACAGTTCTCTCTCAGTCCACCTCATGCTCTTAATGAAATTCTCACGCACCTTTATTCACAACTATGTAATTACTCAGAAGATACTCCAGAGATAATCTAGATTTACCCCACATAGAATAAATAATCAGTACACGGTTGCTCCATAGATACTACAGAGCTATTCCATGGATATGACAAAATTACTACATTGTTATTACTCTGTAGATACTACAGAGTTAAACAAAGTTACTATGTATATAATACTGATTTGCTACACAGTTCTTAAACAGATTTTATAAATTTAGTACATATAGTCTATACAGTCAGTTCACATTTTTCGCTGAGGTACTACTTATGTACTATAGAATTGCTCCACAGATACTAAAGAATTACACAATGTATCATACAGGGTTAGTATATAGTTATTCCATAGACATTACAAAGTTACTACTGAGTTGCTCCACACATAATACAGAGTTCGTTCATAGATGCCACAGAGCCATTAAAATGTTACTCCATTGCTATTACAGGTTTACTCCATATATATGAAAGAATAAATCCTGAGGTACTACTGTATTTCTATATAGATACTACTGAATTACAGTTACCCAGCCAATAGTGTATGCTTACCTCACATTTACTACAGAATTACTCCATGGCTTATACAGAGTTACTAAAAAGTTACTCGATAGATACTATAGACTTACTGCTGAGTTTCTCCACAGATACAGTACAGTTACTCCATATGTAAAATAGAATTACTACAATGTTAGTTCACATATACTACACAGTTACTAAAAAGTTACTCCTTTGACATGGAAATTTAGTTTATAGGTATTACATCGTAAGTACATAGATATTAAAGAATTACTACAAAATTGCTCCATAGATATCATAGAGTTACTCTGCAGACACTACAGAATTACTTCACAGTTACTCCATAGATACGTGAGACTTGCTCCATCATTAGTCCATAGATCGAACCACATTACTCCAGTGTTACTCTAGTGTAATTCAATGCAGATTCTGGCTCGTCACATTGATAAAAATGTATAGATTCATCAGTTAAGAGCCCAGAGGGGACTGTTGGGATAATCTAATCTGACACATGCCAGAGAAATTCCCTGAAATAATTTCAAACCCTGCACTTCTGTATTTTGACTTCCTTCTATTTCCCGCTCCA
>NW_020672310.1:0-1030 GCF_002925995.2 Terrapene triunguis | reverse complement strand
CAATGGGCTTAAACTGCAGCAAGGGAGGTCTAGGTTGGACATTAGGAAAAAGTTCCTAACTGTCAGGGTGGTTAAACACTGGAATAAATTGCCTAGGGAGGTTGTGGAATCTCCATCTCTGGAGATATTTAAGAGTAGGTTAGATAAATGTCTATCAGGGATGGTCTAGACAGTATTTGGTCCTGCCATGCGGGCAGGGGACTGGACTCGATGACCTCTCGAGGTCCCTTCCAGTCCTAGAATCTATGAATCTATGAATCTATGAATCTATAAACACTGCAGCCGAGCACAATGAGCAACTGGGGAGAGCAAGGTGGGGCCCTGGACAGAGGGCCCAGCACTGGGAGAAGTCTCTAGACAAGAGGGCCTTGAAGGCTGGACTCAGAATTTGGGACATGAATCTGATGGGAGGGCAGATGCAGAGGAGAAGGGTCCTGCTACCTAGAGCCTGAGGGCGTGTGGCCATTGCCAAAGCAAGTATCTGTCCCATGGTATCAATGCAGCACAGGTAGGCCCTGGGCAGAAGGCCTGGGATGTGTGAGGAACAGACGGCGAACGTTTTACATCCCAGAGACAGTTGTTTGTGATGCTCCTGTGCCCACAGATCAGGGTTCCTTATTTCCTTAAACCTTTCCATTTTTTTCCTTATGTTTCTGACAGTTGCTGTTTAATAAATAATATTTGTTTTGAACTTAATGCCGTGATCAGTGGGTCAGGGAAGCGTCCAGTGTGAAGAGAGCACCCCAGAGTGGGGACACCCTAGCCCCTGTGCTAAGTGACTATTATGAGGCTGGGCATTCAGCCTCCTAGCAATGCTGAGCCGTGTCGCCATTACAGGGACGCTGCCACACAGGAGAGGGGAAGGGGAGTCCTTGAGCTCAGGCAGGCCTCTGGGTAGAGGAAGTGGGAGTGGGGACTCAAACAAAAAAAAAGAGTAGTTCTTTCAATCTTACAAGCCATTCAACTCAAAATGAGCTTTTACTAATCACGGAAACATGTTCCCTGAATGGTGGCTGAAGCATGAAAAGGT
>NW_020672309.1:0-3067 GCF_002925995.2 Terrapene triunguis | reverse complement strand
TGGTTGCGAAACAAAGAAACAGCTCCACAACCTCCAAAAAAGGGGGCCGAGCGTATCATTTCCTTGCTGTTGTGGGTTTATGTCAGGTGTGTTATGTGCGTAACAGACTTAAAAGCTTCACAATCAAGATTTTGATGTATTAATGTCCTAGGTTGTTGCAGTATTTGAACAGGGGTAAAGGGGAGACTTCTGGAGACGGTTTCAAACAATGGATGAATGGATGCAGGGCCGGCTTTAGCAAGAGCGGGACCCGATTCCTGGGGGCGGGGCTTGCAGCAGCCCCGCCCCCAGGAATCGAGTCGCACTCCGGCTGGGGTCGCCAGGCGTGGGTCCGGCCCGGAGCCGCTCGGCAGCCGGAGCCGAGGAGCGGGGGCCGGGACGGACCCAAGCCGCGCCATGCCGCGGGGGCCGGGCCAGACTTGAGCTGGACCCGAGCCACGCTGCGCCGCGGGGGCCGGGCCGGACCCGAGTCGGACCCGAGCTGCGGTGCACCACGGGGGCAAGGCCGGACCCAAGCCGGAGCCATGCCGCGGGGGCTGGGCCGGACCCGAGCCGGAGCCACGCCGCGGGGGCCAGGCCGGACCCGAGCTGAGCCGCAGGGGCCGGGTCGGACCCGAGCCGCGGGGGCGGGGGTCGGGCCCGAGCCGAGCCGGACTTGAGCCGAGGGGGCCGTGCCGGACCCAAGCCGTGCTGCGGGGGCCGGGTTGGAGCTGAGCCCGGCGGGAGCCGCTGGGGCTGGCGCGCTCGGCCGGAACCGGGGCCGGAGGGAGCTTCTCGGCCGGGGCTGGACTGGGCTGCGCCTCCCCGGAGCCCTTCTCGCACCCCCCTCCACCCCAGCTTACCAGGTGCTGCCTGCCCGCCCCTGCTTCTTTTCAGACTTCCTGCGAACCTCTGATTCGCGGGAAGCAGGGGAGGGAGAGGCTCAGGGGGGCGGAGCGTTCATGGGAGGGGAGGAGGGGGAAGTGAGCTGGGGGCGGGGTGGAGAGCTGCGGCGCGGGGCCCTCTTAGCACGGGGCCCAATTCAGCCGAATCGGCTGAATCAGCCTAAAGCCGGCCCTGGATGGATGCATAAATGGATGCCAGAGCTGTGCCATGGACGTGCAGCAGCTGCTGCTGAAGATGGTGAAAATATTGAACAGCTGCTCATTAAGTGGGTGCCATGCGTTCTGTGCACTGAATAAGGCAGAGGGTCGGTGGAGAGAATAGTACGTGATCATGGAATTGAAGACTGTATGATAATGAATGTGCACAAGGGGGGTGAATTAAGTTTGCACAGACGACCTCACTTCTGGCATTTCCTAACTAAGTAGCTCCAAAGGCCGGGGTGCTAGAGCCGTTCAAAGAAAAGGTCGCCAGAATTTTTTAACATTGGCAAAACAATGTGTTAGGCCCAAAAATATGGAGTATAGAACATTGTTTGGCCAGCTTAGCCAAAGTGAGGCTAACAGTAGTTGCTGGGCCATTCCTGTCTCTCTGTGAAACCTGAGGACATGCTTGCTTGAGCTGCAGAGAACGAGATAAGAGAGGGGGCCGCATTCTTGTACCAGAAGTGCTAGGAACAGTTTGTTTGGACATATGCAAACTTGCAGTCTCCACTCCCTGTTTCTGTTCTTCATCTGTTCTTAACTCCCTCCTTTCTCCTAGTTTCTGGTGCATGACAACAAAGCTGATAAGAAGTTGCTGAGGCATCACGAATTAGTGTCAAAGAAGATAGATATGTATGAATATTAGAAGCTTTCTAACTAATAAAGGGGGGTTGGGTTGTTTTAACTATGACGCGACGGAACTGTCTATATAACCTCACTAGTTATTGTAATCGGGGCTGGTTCTCTTTGGAGACGGGCCGCTCTCTATTGTTGTGTGCACTCTTCAATAAAGAGCTTGTGTTTGGACCTTGCTGGTGTTGCCTGTCTCTTTGCGGTCAGACAACGAACCGTGCCGTCCGGGTTCGAGTCCCCGACAAACATATATTCCCCTAGCCCTGTTCTCGGATATGGTTGAACCGTTAAAAAAAAGAATTCAGCCTGAAGCAAACACGGGGGATGGAAAATTTCAGACCAAACGGTTAAAGTTTGGCACATTTCTAAGTTGTAACGGGGTGTTACAATGGGAAGTTTTAGGCAACCTTAATAGTGGATTGAGTTATCAGCCCTGCCTATCACACTGATTGCTATAGAGACGCTAGATCAGGAACTTCTGTTCTCCCTGTCTCATAACACAAGAAGAAGGGACATTCAATGAAGTTAAAATATAGCAGATTCAAAGCTGATAAAAGGAAAGACTAAAAGGTAGCTAGTTGTGAAACTCCCTGCAACAGGAAGTCCCTGAGAACAAGAACTTAACGGGATTCAAATATGGAGTGAACATTTATATGGATATCGAGAATATCCAGAGCTGTCATAATGAATGACAACAAAAATCTTGTCTGCTCTGTTGGTCCCAAGATATTAGAGAGATAAGGTGGGGGAGGTAATATCTTTTATTGGACCAACTTCTGTTGGGGAGAAAGACAAGTTTCAAACTACACAACTCTTCTTCAGGTCTGGGACAAGAACTCAGAGATAACAACTAAAAAGAAGGTGGAACAGATTGTTTAGCATAAGTACTTAGCATATGTTGTAAGGGACCATTCAAGGTGGAGTGACCCGTCAACACATATGCAGTCATAGGACAAAAGAGGGGGGTTAATGGGTTACAAATTGTTGTAATGAGCCATAAATCCAGTGTCTCTGTTCTGTCCATGATCTTTAGCTTGTTTCAAAGTACTCAATTTAAGCCCTCAGGTTCATCTTTTGAAAGTGTTGGGCAGGTTTCCTTTGAGGATGAGGACTGATAGGTCAGCTACAGAATGAAAAGTGTTCGCCCACAGGTGATGTGGTGTTTTTGTCTTTTATCATTTCATCCCTCGATCATCATCAATTTATCAAGACTACCCTCACTGGAGCTGAATTGTCTGTACTCTAACCATAATGACTGGTTAAGGTGGCCAACCAACAACTCTCCGACACCATAAAGAAGATCCCACACCAAAATTTACCCAGGGATTTGAAGATATAACCAAACTCTT
>NW_020672308.1:0-1703 GCF_002925995.2 Terrapene triunguis | reverse complement strand
GAACCCGGCCCTTGTTGCTGCCAACTTAGATGGGCAGAAGGGTTACATTAATAAGAATATTATTAAGCCCATCATTCTGCTCAGATACTACAGCGATCAGTGAGGCATAAGAACCTCTGTAGACTGGACTAGAATAGACTTCAGCTTGGGCAGCCCCCTGCCTCTGGGAGTACAGGAATCTATCTGCCTGGAGCGCACTGTCGGATCAGGGCCTTATTTTGGCTTCTCATCATGAGACTTGGTACCGAGGCATCTCCTCGTTCTAGAGGTGCTGAGCCCCCTAACATAAAATATTCCTCAGGTTTAACTACAAAGTTCCGGGCAGCAGCTCCGCAATCATTACCTAGCTGTTGCCAAGCCCGGACTATTGGGATCGCAGAGTTTCCCACCTTTTCCTCCCGGGTGTCAACTGTAGCCAGGGAGGCACCGAGCGAAGAGCAGTTTCTCTGGCTGGAGTTCCAATCCCCATCGACTTTTGAGAAGTAGTAGCATTTCCATGGGTATGTTTTCCCTTGGGACCCGATCCAACCGACTGGACATGTGGTAGCGGCATGATTTGGGCAGGGCCTACTGCTAACCACTGAAAATGAAATTAACACAACAGTGAGGAGCTTTCCCATCCCCTCTCTGTACAGGATTCAGAGGCAAAGGGTGAAATTCCACCTTGGGCTGAGAGCCTGCGTACAAGGATTATACCCTCCACCCACTTAAGTTCTCAAAATAGGACGTAAGTGGCCCAAAGATTGTGTGCCGGGTCTACACTTGGGTGACAAGAACATAAGAACGGCCACAGTGGGTCAGAACAATGATCCATGTAGCTCAGTGTCCTGTCTCTGACAGTGGCTGCTGCCAGATGCTTCAGAGGGAATGAACAGAACAGGGCAATTATTGAGTGATCCATCCCATCATCCAGCTTCTAGCAGATGGAGGAAACCCAGAGCATGGGGATGCATCCCTGACCCTCTTGGCTAATAGCCATCGATGGACCCATCCTCCTTGAACTTATCTAATTCTTTTTTGAACCCGGTTATACTTATGGCCTTCACAACATCCTCTGGCAAGGAGTTCCACAGGTTGACTGTGCGTTGGGTGAAGAAGTACTTCCTTTTGTTTGTTTTAAACCTGCTGCCTGTTAATTTCATTGGGTGACCCCTAGTGCGTGTGTTATGGGAAGAAGTAAATAGCACTTCCCTATTCACTGGCTCCATGCCATTCATAATTTTATAGACCTCTATCATCTCCTCATATAGTTGTCTCTTTTCTAAGCTATATAGTCCCAGTCTTGTTAATCTCTCCTCATAAGGAAGCTGCTCCATTCCCCTGATCATTTTTATTGCCCTTCTTTGTATTTTACTCGGAACTATTGGCAGGTTCAAATATCCCACCTGCAGCTGGGTGCTTATATTGTTAGATATGAGATCGACACCGGAGTTTAACCAGAATAGTTCTGCCACGAAGCTTTGATGCTGCATCATGAAAGGCTACAGGAGCTTTGCCGTTGATCTCAATGGAGCAAAGTCAGGCCCCAGATCCCCAGTATAAATTCCGTCATCGCACATTAGCAAGCAATGGAGGTGAACAGCTTAATGTGCAACGTAGCTGGAAGCTGGCAATCAGACACAAGAACCTCAGGCTGATGGCAGGGTTTTATGAAACGGGCATGCCAATACTGTGGAATAACATCGTCACCGGGGGACTAGGCC
>NW_020672307.1:0-2590 GCF_002925995.2 Terrapene triunguis | reverse complement strand
AAATAATAGTCGGGTTCCCTGTGCAGCCTCATCTCTGCCCTTTGCACTCTTGAATTACACGATCGCGTTCTATCTCTGTGGGGCCCTGCCTGGGTCACTGCGCTGTGGGGATACTGCGGGGTCTCTTCTGTTCAGTCCTACGTAGGTTCTTACCCTCCGCTCCTCCCTGTAGTGTCTGGGCCCTGTCCGGCTGTGCGTTAACCGCCGTAACTATCACCTGCCACGGGTTTGGGTTCTCCGCTCCCTAGGGGGAGAAGCGCCTCGTTTTGATATGTTTTTCTTTGTAAATACACACTTTCTTTTGTTTCAGAAGGTGGAGGATGTAACTGAGGGCCTCTGTTTTTTATTTGATTCGGACGAACAGGGAGGAACTGGTTGAGAATCTGAAGGTGGAAGGCAACTTGGTTGAAAGTGACCATAAAATGATAGCGTTCTTCTTCCAGTAGTGTCCCTATGGGTGCCCACCTCAGGTGTGCGTACACCTCATGGAGCTTTGGTTGGAGACTTTTCAGAGTAGTGCCCGTTTGACCCATGCATATGCCCTACGTCTCCCAGTGCCCCGCTCCAAGGCTATACAGGGCTGCATGGGCAACCCACCCTCAGTTCCTTCTTCGCCTCCTGGGCCTGGGACGGAATATTCATGTGCCCACTTAGGAGTCAGAGCTCGTACCTAGTCTGATCTATCTTTCTTACACCCTGTCACAGAAAGAAAGAATCAACCCCGCACTGGGCAAACAGCGACAGACCAATCAGGCTCTGGCCTTCCAGGTGGCTAGCACGCCTGGGTAAAGGGCATGGGAAATAGGGGCTCGAATGGAGACACTCCATTTACAGCGTTCTTCAAGGATAAGGTTTCTTGTGTCCACATCCTCAATTTTTACTCAAGGTTTCATCTGAGTTTCATATCAACCAAGTTATCCATCCCCCAGTATTTTCCCCTAAACGACATTAGTACAAAGAGGAGGATGCTGCTTTACACACCCGGGATGTTGGCAGGGCACTAGCCTTCTATCTAGACAGCACCAAGTCCTCAGAAAGTCATCTAGATTATTTGTGTCTATTGCTGTACATCTAAAGGGTCAACAGTCGTCACTCAGGGACTCTCCAGGGGGGTTTCTCCTTGTATTATATCATGCTCTGAATGTGCCAACATACAACCTCCCTCCAGGGTGCTGGCCCTCTCCACCAGATCCCTTTCTACCTCTGCAGTGTCACTCAGAGAAGTTCCTGTTGTGGAGATTTGCACGGCTGCATCTTGGCTTCCCTACGTATCTTTTCCAAGCATTGTGTGGTGGCACAGGCTTCTTGACCAAATGCTGCCCTTGGAAATGCAGTTCGGTCCTCAGGCTTGGATTTGGCTCCAAAGCCCCTTCCCCCAGCTGGGGGTTCTGCTCAGGAGTCACCAGAAGTGGGGCACATGTAGGGACACTGCTCGAAGAAGAAGGAGAGGTAATTCCCCTGTGCAGTCACTGGAGATCTTCGAGATGGGTGTCCCTGTGGGTGCCCCACCACCCGCCCTGCTTTCCACTGTTTCAGAGTTCCCGTATGGGACTTTGTGGCAGAGGAAGAACTGAAGGTAGCTTGTCTGTGCCGTGCTGTATAGTCTGGTGCAGGGCACGAGGAGATGGGGGTCAAGGATGCATGAGGGGGTTAAGTGGAGCATGAAGAGGTTACATAAAAACAGCCATATTGAGTCAGACCAATGGTCCATCTAGCCCAGTATCCTGTCTTCTGACAGCAGCCGGTGCCAGGTGCCCCCGAGGGAATGGACAGAACAGGGAATCATCACAAGGTCCATCCCCTGTCGTCCAGTCCCAGCTTCTGGCAAACAGAGGCTAGGGACACGCAGCGCTTGGCGTTGCATCCCTGCACATCCTGCTAATAGCCCTTGATGGACCTATCCTCCAGGAACTTACCTTGTTCTTTTTTGAACCCTGTTATTGTTTTGGCCTCACAACATCCCCTGGCAACCAGTTCCACAGGTTGACTGTACATTGTATAAAGAAGTACTTCCTGCTGCCTGTTAATTTCATTGGGTGAGCTCTAGTTCTTGTGTTATGTAAAGGACTAAATAACACTTCCTTATTCACTTTCTCCACACCGGTCAAGATTTTATAGACCTTTCTCATATTCCCCCCTTAGCCATCTCTTTACCAAGGTGAAAACTTCCAGTTTTTTAAATCTCTCCTCATATGGAAGCTGTTTCATACCCCTAATCATTTTTGTTGCCTTTCTCTGTACCTTCTCTATTGCCATATATATATTTTTGAGCTGTGGCAACCAGATCTGCCCGCAGTATTTAAGATGTGGGCGTGCCATGGATTTATATAGCGATGACATCATATTTTCTATTTTATCGATCCCTTTCCTAACGGTTCCTAACATTCCGTCACCTTTGTTTGACTGCCATTGCACATTGAGCAGATACTTTCAGAGAAGTATCCACAAGTCTTTCTGGAGCGGTAACCGTTAATTCAGAACCCATCGTTTTCTATGTCTAGTTGGGATCATGTTTTCCAATTTGCATTACTTTGCATTTATCTACATAGAATTTCATCGGCCATTTTGTTGCCCAGTCACCCCGTTTTGT
>NW_020672306.1:0-2881 GCF_002925995.2 Terrapene triunguis | reverse complement strand
TTATTTTGCAAGATTAAACTGCAAAACCTCTGGCCAGGAAAGAAAAACCACCTGTAAGACAAAACTCTAAGTCAAATCACAGTACAAACAACAAATACTGGGACCACTGCTAAGAGATATTAAAGCTAATTTAGAGTTTTACTTAACTAACTAACTTAAAACAGAGGCACCCATCTGTCACCCTGACATGGCATCCCAGGAGGTATGCTGTCTGCCAAGGGCCTGTGTCCGAGATATTATGGAGGGATTGTCGAGGATCATCCAGCCCTCTGACTACTACCCCATGTTACTCATCCATGTGGGCACTAATGATGCTGTGAGGTATAGCCCATAGCAGATCAGAAGTGACTACAGGGCTCTGGGAGTAAGGGTGAGGGAGTTGGGAGCACAGGTGGTGTTCTCTTCAATCCTTCTGGTCAAGAGTAGGGGCCCAGGCAGAGACAGATGCATCCTGGAGGTGAATGCCTGGCTGTGAGGATGGTGTTGCCAGGAGGGCTTCGGCTTCCTTGACCACGGGATGCTGTTCCAGGAAGAAGGACTGCTAAACAGAGATGGGGTCCACCTATCGAGGAAGGGGAAGAACATATTTGGCTACGGACTGGCAAACCTAGTGAGGGAGGGGGAGCAACGGCGCGCGAATCAGCTGTTTCGCGCGCCGTGTCGCATGAGCGGAAGCAGCGGAGGTGAGCTAGGGCGGCCGGGGCACATTTTTAGGGGCGGCATGGCCGCCGCCAGAATGCCGCCCCTAGAAATGTGGCGCCCCAAGCACCAGCTTGTTTTGCTGGTGCCTAGAGCCGGCCCTGCCTGTACAACCCGCCCCTTGGGAACATTGTGGCCGCCCAGCCATTGAATGTGAGTGGGAAATACACGGCAGACAGCGAGTGGCGTCTGATCTCCGGCCCAAACAGCCTTGTGGCCCAGCTCAAGGCCAGGACCTGCACACAGAACTGCTGCCTGATCTTATTCACCCTCAACTCGCCCTGCATGAACGTGTGCCTGGCGGAAAACGGGACCTTCAACATTGTGCAGATGACCAGCACTGCCTTCTCGGACATCGACGAGAAGTACAAGGCCTTCATTTTCCAGAGGATCTTCAACAACGATACGCGGCTTGCAGTGACCCGCCAGGACCTGCTGGAGGCCTCGCACCGGCTGCGCGATGTGCCCCTGCTGCGCTGCGACAACAACGGCTGCCGGGACTGTGCTTCGGTGGCCCCCGAACACAACCCCTGCCTGGCTGGGCAGATAGAGACAGTGGAGCGGGGCCGGGAACCGCATACGGCTCTTTCTGACAATGGCCTCCCTCGCTCCCCATGCGCTTCTGGCTCGCTGAGTGTAAAAGAAACACGTCCCAACCAGGGACCAAGCTCCAATCCAGAACTCCATTCTGATGTGTGCCCCAATCTAGAGCCCTAATACATGAGTGTGTTCCAATCTAGAATCCCATTCCTGGGCATGCACAGATCTAGAACCTGATCAACTGGTATGTGGAACTTAGAACACCTTCCAGAGTGTATTCCCATGTAGAGCCCCATCCCTGGATGTGCTAAAATCTTCATTCTAGAGCCCCATTGTTGGATGTGCTCCAGTGTAAAACCCCGTCCCCATCTCTGGTTGTGCTCCAGCCTAGGAGCCCGTCCCTGGGTGTGCTCCAATCTGTGATCTAGAAGCCAGTCCCTTTCCCCAAGTGTGCGCCAATCCAGAATTGCCACCGCCACAGTGCACCTCAAGCTCCCTTCTAAACCTTCAACCCTGCTTGTGCGTGTCAAGCGCCAATCGAGAACATGATCCCCATCCCTGGGGGTCTCTGAGCTGCAGTCTAGAACCCACAGAGCCACCCACTGAGCTCAGAACTTGGATCTAGAACCCAGCCTCCATCCCTGCATGAGGCCAGTGGGAGGGGACAGTGGATGAGAGTAGGGCACATTGTGCCCAGTGACTGTATCATGAGGCTGGATCAGAGTGGGGACCCCCTTACTCAGATGGTGGTGGTGGGATTCCTGGGCAGGGACCATAGCCACAGTGGGGCAATGGGGATCTCGGAGCATGGGGCCCCATCAGTGGGGGGCTGCTTTGGGGGTTGTTCCATTCTGCGGGTGATGCTTTTTGCTGATTCTCTGCCCTGTGACTGTCGCCAATAAAGTTTCCGAGCATCCTGGGGCCTCACGTCTCTGTTCGGGCATCTGGGTCTCCCATCTCAGTCCATGCATCAGGGGTTTTACGTCATCCCCTGGAGGTGCTGGGTCCCCAAGGGCAGCCCCTCCGCGAGTCTGGCTCCCAGCTGGCAGCCTGAGTGGCAGCTTGGGTTTTACAGGGTCCAGAGCCCCCGAGTTCCCCTCCCCATCCCTAGAACCCCCATCCCCTGCTCCCTGGGCAGGGATCCCCTGAGCAGACAGCCCGGATCCCCCAGGCATTGGGGGAGCGGGGGCACTGGTGCACGATGGGGACAGAGCTCCCAGCCCCTCTCTCTGCTCCCTGGCTGACAGGAGCTGCACCTGGGAACCAAACACCAGGTTTATCGCCCTTGGTTCCCAGAAGGGACTGTTATAGCAGGGCAAGATTGAGATGACACTTCACATCTAAGCGCTCTGAAATCTCCACGCTTCCTCAGATGACTTTGAAATTTGCCGATCTCCGGAGAGACTGTCAGGAAGCAGGGCATAAATCCCAAGGGGCTGTGAGCCAGCCAGATATCCCGTGTAACCTCTCAGGCATGTACCCGCCTTAACGTGGAGCCACAGACGGTCCTCCCGATCTGTCTGCCACCCAGCTCAGCCTGTCTTGGGGACAGATGGCCTTTTACACCAGGTGCTGTCCATAGGCGGACTATGGGCCAAATCCTGGACCGCGAAACTCTGGGGGCCGTGGGCAGTTAGTGCGG
>NW_020672305.1:0-4233 GCF_002925995.2 Terrapene triunguis | reverse complement strand
ACTTCTGTTAGTCTTAAAGGTGCCACAGGACCCTCTGTTGCTTTTTACAGATTCAGACTAACACGGCTACCCCTCTGATACTTTGCAGATGCTAGTCTAGCCTCGGGGCTCCAATAAGAGCTGTACCTCACCCCCACAAATGGGGGCTGCAACTACTGGAGTTTTGTAGCTCTAGAAACAATGGTTACACCCAGTCATCCTCTAGCCTGGCTCCAAATCCCTCTCTGCTCTGACCTATGCAGAAATGGCACAACCCCCTTGTCTGCTATGCCCATGCACAATTACCCCATCACTTAGCTGTGCAAGAGAACCTTTGCAAGTGTTCCACCACCTTGAGGTTTAAAGTAGGATCTACAAAGCCCTAAGAGCATTTTTCCATACCTTAATCATTCTCATCACCCTCCTCTGACACTCCCCTCCCCCTCTAAGTCTGCACTATCCTGGTCTCAGAGAAGATATAGCAGAATTAGAAGTACTTAAGATAACTAGATACTGAATCAGTGTTGTTAAACTCTATTTGTCTTCAAATACAAATGAATGTTTATTTCATAAGATGTAACACCTAGAAACTAGAAAATGAGGGTATTTGGTCAGCTTGACAAGTACAATCTTCCCTAGACATTTTTAAAGCTGTCTTCACTGATCATGGATTAAAAAACTGTGAAATTATTTCAGCCTTCAATTACAGTGAGTAATTAACATGCTACAATTCCAGGGCCACAATATCTTAAGAATCTTTGACAAAGAGTCTGAAAAATATAACAAAGAGAAAGTGAAAATTAGTTTTGGTTGATAGCTCTAGAAAAGTCAAGTCTTTTTCACTAATACATATAGGCAGCAACAAAATGCATCCGGGTTCCTGGTTGGAAAATCCTTCAGAGTATGTGTACTATTACATTGTTCAGTAGTAAGTTAGGCATTTCATAATTCTACTGTATTGCATGATTTATAATAATAGGTGTGTTTCCCATCTTGCAAGCATTCTTATCCTTTAAACTGCCTAGGGTCATTTAGCAGAGACCAGTTTTTATATGTAAGAAAATACATGATTTGTAAACAATACTCCTTAGCCATTTTATTGTTATTTCGACCATGTGATATGTAAGAAAGCATTATTAATGTTAAGGACCTAACATTATTTCACTTAACAGTGACTACTGTAGATAATCTATTTAGTTGTCTCTATTAAAATAATACTCTATAAATGGTACATGTAACTAATTTAAATAAACACCCCCATCATTCCTCAATCCATATTTGTTTCTTCTACCCACCTGCGATATCCTCTCTTAAACTAAGGGTGCAAGTTCATTGGGGCAGGGATGCTTTTTCCATTCTAAATCTGTAGTGTGTGAAGTCACAAGCAGGTTAGAGACTCTAGGTATTACTGTAATACAAATAAAAAGATGGAATAAAGTAGTGGCGAGAGAGCTACATTAACGGATGTCAAATAAGATAGAGAGCTTTTGAAAGTAGTAGAATGACACCTTATATTAGTTAGAGAATCACAATACTCAGATGTAATATGGAATATTATGTAAAGCTAAAAAGATGGATGATTTGAAAGGAATAACAATGACATATAGAAAGATTACAGAGATACAGTACCACATGTCCCCAGTCTGAATGACAGGCTATTAGCTATAAAACTCAAGACTGACTGTCTTTTTGTTCTGTTTGTACAGTGCCTAGCACGATGAGGTGCTGATGCTATGGTAGTGCAAACAGATAATAGGAATAGTAAATACATTCTCGGAGAGTTCCACTCAAATACTGTAGCTTAAAACTTCCAAACAGAATCTGCCTGTTGAGATCTAATGTCTATTTTGTTGTTAAGACAGTAAATGGAATCTTGGCCCCATTGAAGTTAGTGGCAAAACTCTCAATGAATCCAATGGCTCCAGGATTTTGCTCTAGTTGGCCAGATTATAAGCATTGGAACCGAAAGAAGTTCAAAGAGGTAGCAGGTAAGTGACAGGTCATCAGGCTGGGCAGTATTCAGGAGCATCATTAGTACCTTAAATTGCAGGCTCTTTGAGACAAGGAACATGTTTTTGTTCTGTGTTTGTACAGGGCCATGCCTCGGGCTCTAAGGTGCTACAATAATAGAAACAAATAATAATAATAGCTTGGGCTTGTAAGTGATCTGATAGTTTTTCTCTGCTGCAGGCTATCTGAAAGCAGGCTGCTCCCTTTAACATAGTACTATTTCAGCAGCACTATAATAACATGCACTAGGAAACTGTAGTGAGTACCAGCAAAGTCTACACAGGCCAGTTAGTGCGCAGCAAATGATGTGCTTTAGAATTCACACGCCTTCAGAGTGCATTGCTATACAGTGTAGACTAGGTCTTATTCAACACAAGGTATAATATAATTTCACCTTTGTTAGACAAAGTCAAACCCTAGCTGTGTCTGAACAAAAGGAGAGAGAGAGACAGACAGACAAGCCTTTACATATATTGCAGGTCCTGTAAAACAGAGGAGACCCAGAGAAGCAAGGCTTGTATGGAGTAGAGAGAAGTGGGACAGACAGTGGAGGAGAGATGGTGATTTGACGTCATTAAGAAGCACAGATTTTATAATTGTACAATATTTTATTATGCTACTGTTTCTGTTTCCCCTCTTATTGGAATTTCACCTTCCTAAGTTTCAGGCCTATTGAACTCTAGATTTATCCAAACTGCATTTCTTTAATGGACACAATAATAAAAAATTATACCACTAGATAAGCAACCTCTTCTCCCCCACCCCTATTTGTAAATGTTTCTCTTAACTCCCACATCACCAGAATCTACATTTGGTATTGAAAAATTGGCTCACTTTTAAAAGATGCTACTCAGGTCTGGAGGCAGGGAAGAAAAGAGTTACAAGTTTAGGTACAAGTTGCTAAATATGTTATAAAACACTATCAAACTTACTTTAAATAATATGCTTTTCTAATAAAAACTGCACCACTTGTTTGCCTGAAGTTATAACATTATTACAGATAGATCAGTATTTATTACTATTATATAAAGCAAAGTTGGAAGTGTTTTACATCATATTTCTAAGGTTGCTTAAACATCCATATAATTGAAGATGCCCTGAACCATAGCATTCAGATCCAAATCTAAGTTCAGACTCTAACTTCCTACAAATTCCAAAGCATTCAGATCAGAAATTCTGATCCGGGCCCATCTATGCATGTAGTTTTGCAACAGAAACTACGATCTGTTGACTAGGATCCAATCTTGCAAATAACCATGTAAGTAACTTTACTCGCTGAGTGGTTGAATTGAGTTTAATGGGACTACTTGTCTGCTCCAGCTTATTTCAGAGGTCAAACCAGGCCAAAGTATCTCCAGGAGTCATGAGAGTGCCAAGAGGGTATACAGCTGTAACATTTTAAATACATAATATAAAGGTTTTTTTGCATAATGCAGGAAGTTATATTATCTTGTACTGCTGCCTCCCGATAATGAAAGTATGGGATGACATAGTAAGAACAAGAGCAAATCTTGAGTAGTCTACAGTGTTATCAATACAGCAAGACATTTTTGTCATCGTGCATAGTTTTCCTCAAACTTTTAAAATATTAGAGTTCATTTTTAACATTTTAAGCTGCCTAAAAAAGCAATGTGTAGTCACCCTGCAGCAGAATCAGCATGCAATAGCCATCCACAAAGAGAAAAAGGAGCTAGAGAGATATTTTGGCCTTTGATTTAAATATACTGGGTGATGTACTGTAGAGTGTCAGGTAAAGGTTGTGCATGTTTTATAATACTGGGAGAGATGCATACCTGAGGCTGAAAGGGAAAAGGTTAGCAAAATGGAAAGAGAGAGAGAGAGAAAGAGAATTATGACAACAGTTATTATGGTAGGTGAAAATTGAAGGTGATGAAGAGGTTTTGTACTGAATATACAGTGTGTAAGACTGGTAGATAGTCAAGGTATATTAGGCCAGATTCTGTTCTCAATTACACTGGTATATTCTTAGCAGAATCTCACCCACTGAAGTATTTTCTTTATTAGAAAGTAGGTTAGACCATTAAATGCTCTATTGAATAAAATATTTTAACTGACAATCATGCATAATAATTTATTCACTTGTCTTAAACCTCAGTGGACCAGACAGGAGCCTTTCAAGAACTTTCTGAATTTATATACTTTTGCAAATGATAATGATCCTCTCCCCCCGTAAGTCTTACCTTTGTACCTCTGTTTTAGGAATATCTTGTGAATTTTTAATTT
>NW_020672304.1:0-2803 GCF_002925995.2 Terrapene triunguis | reverse complement strand
GACTAGGCTGATTGCATTTAAACCCCACACAGTAAATGACTGAATGATTTTAACTCTTCTAACTTGTGTTTCAACCTGCTGTTCGCTCGGTTACTCATCATTAATCAAACAGCCGTTGTTACCCCCTGTGCTTGTCAAGCTAACTCCGGCTGCTTTACCATCTGAATCATGCAAATATGTTGTAGTTATTACATCCAATAACCACAAGAAACCATCAAGTCAGATATTTCAAAGCTCCTCCCTGGTATCAACATCTGATTATTTACATAACTGGGCTCTTTTTGCATATTCACACACAGCTGATGTTTCTTCACTGAGCTGCTGAACACATAAATGGTTCCATTTCCACTACATGCCTGACTGAGTAGCATTTCCAACCCCACAGAAGCAAGATGATCTCAAAGACTCCCCTTCTCTGGCTGCTGCTTTTCTGGCTTCAGGGTAAGAAACAGACAAGTGTCAAAAGTGTTGATAAGAAATATGGCAAATCGTAAGAAAAATGCCCATGGTTTGTAGAGTTATATGCTGATTCCAGGTATAATTTTAGTTTATTTCTACTGTTCAGTTTACAAGTATTTCAGTGTAGAGCTTTGAATAATGTTAATGTCATTGTCCCATTTACCCAACCCCAACTCTGCCAATTTTTATTCTCTCTCGCCAGGTTCCAATGGACAGATTGTGATGTCTCAGACCCCAGAATCCCTGGCAGTGTCTCCAGGAGACAGAGTCACCATCAACTGCAAAGCCAGTTCTAGTGCTAGCGGATGGGTGTCCTGGTACCAACAGAAATCAGGGCAAGCTCCTAAGCTTCTTATCCACAGCGCTTCCACCCGCCCCTCTGGGATCCCAGACCGGTTTAGTGGCAGTGGGTCGGGCACTGACTACACATTCACCATCAGCAGGATTGAAGCTGATGATGCTGGAGATTATTACTGCCTGCAGACTGCTAGCAGGCCTCTCACAGTGATACAGACCATTACAAAAACCTCTCTGCTCTATGAAGCATGAAGTCTAGCAGACACTCCTACACACAAGTAGCAGAAAAATCTAGTTTTCAATTGTTCTGCCAAAAGAAAAATAAGAGGATAAATCATCCCATCTACTAACAATCTAAAACTCTGGCATTGTATTGTTATCCCGAGAGGTTAGCTATGCAGGGAAGTTTTGTCATAGCATCAGCTGAACAACAGAGGGTCATTAATGAAATCCCACAGTATGTGTTATGACTATTTTTAAGTCTCACCTTGACTGTTAATTTTCTGGGTTTATAATCATTGGTGTTTGGATCATGACAACATTCCGGTCACTGATTTTATCGTAAATTACTAATACTCTCAGCCTTATCTCCATCTTCTTCTTATTTATTTTTTTGCACTGCAGTAGTGCCCACAAAGCCCCAGACATGGACCGGAACCCCATTCCGCTAGGTGCTGTACAAACACAGAACCAAATGAAGCCCTTTTCCCAAAGAACTGCTACAATCTTAATGTAGTTTGTGTCTGGGAATTAACACATTAATCCAGAAAGCAAACTTAATTAGCTCAAAATTAACATTGTTTTTAGATAAAAGACCCAGAGCATGGGAAATAAAGGTAATATTCACTTATTCATGCAGCACAGATCACATACAAGTAAACTGACACCAGATGACCTACATTAAACCATTGACTAGGGTGACCAGATGTTCCGATTTTATAGGGACAGTCCAAATTTTTGGGTCTTTTTCTTATATAGGCTCCTATTACACACCTCCCCCACCCCCATCCCGATTTTTCACACTTGCTGTCTGGTCACCCTACCATTAACATACACACACACACACACACACACACACAGAGTCACAAACTGTGCAGATCCAGTGTGGGCCATCAGGGAAGGAAGTGCCTCATTCTGGGAATGACACAAAACACCCTCTCACGGGCGGATTTATGGCCGATAGTTCCCTGTTTGATCCCTTTCCCAAACTTTGCACCATAACTATTTTCAGTGGAAAGCAACAGAGGGTCCTGTGGCATCTGAAGAAGTGAGGTTCTTACCCATGAAAGCTTATGCTCCCAATACTTCTGTTAGTCTTAAAGGTGCCACAGGACCCTCTGTTGCTTTTTACAGGTTCAGACTAACACGGCTACCCCTCTGATACTATTTTCAGTGGGTTGCTGGTGGGGAATCTACTGGTGTCTTGCACTCCGAAGCAGGGGCCCCTTCTTGGCCTGTATGGGAGGGATACAAATGTTGCTCGTTGTCACCAGCAAGCAGCAGGTTTGTGGTTAAGCAGCTAGAGCATGTGGGCTGGCTGCTCTTGGCATGCCTGGAACAATATCTGCAAACACTTGGAAGGTCGTAAGGTGATAGGGAACAGCCAGCATGGATTTGTAAAGAACAAATCATGTCAAACCAATCTGATGGCTTTCTTTGATAGGATAACGAGTCTTGTGGATAAGGGAGAAGCTGTGGATGTGGTATACCTAGACTTTAGTAAAGCATTTGATACGGTCTCGCATGATATTCTTATCGATAAACTAGGTAAATACAATTTAGATGGGGCTACTATAAGGTGGGTGCATAACTGGCTGGATAACCATACTCAGAGAGTTGTTATTAATGGTTCCCAATCCTGTTGGAAAGGCATAACGAGTGGGGTTCCGCAGGGGTCTGTTTTGGGACCGGCTCTGTTCAATATCTTCATTAATGACTTAGATATTGGCATAGAAAGTATGCTTATTAAGTTTGCGGATGATACCAAACTGGGAGGGATTGCAACTGCTTTGGAGGACAGGGTCATAATTCAAAATGATCTGGACAA
>NW_020672303.1:0-1846 GCF_002925995.2 Terrapene triunguis | reverse complement strand
GGATAGCACAGAGGAGATCCAAAAGCCAAAATAAAAAATAAACCTGATTGTGTCTGTCTAAACATTCCCTATCCAAATAATTTCTT
This sequence comes from Terrapene triunguis, assembly GCF_002925995.2. NCBI lineage: Eukaryota > Metazoa > Chordata > Testudines > Emydidae > Terrapene > Terrapene triunguis. The sequence continues at coordinate 1,760 of NW_020672303.1, read as the reverse complement.
CTAGGTATGGAAGATGAATTTTCATATCTGCTTCAAGCGATACACAGCATTGCTACTCCGTGTCTCCTTCTCCGGAGAACAACAGACAAAGGGAAAGTTACTGTAGTAAGTAAAGGCCCTGATAACGGCCCAGTATGGGGCCTGAGGCCTGAACTAAAGTAATGGTCAAGACTCTGCTAACATAAAGCAAAGTTAAGCTGTGAGCAAGAGGCAGGCCCTGCTCACAGAAGCTGGCAAGGAAAGGGCTGATGTTGCATAAAAATATATCCACTTAGCATAGTTACAGTATAAACATGGTACCAAGACACACTATACCGAAACATTCCACAGATAACATGGAACAGGCCGACCCATCCCAAGGACAGGGGCAAAAGGGTAAAATGATGGATAGAGTTGTTTTGATCGAACCAACAGGTACAAGGTGCGAGGCGGCACCTTACTGCGTAGAAGGGTTGTACCTTGCTGCGTAGAGGGGTTGCACCTCAATACGTCAGGAGTGATGTGTAACTTGTTTGTACCTGTGTATAAAAATGTATCCCTGGGGTGGTGTCTTTGTCCGGCCACGGGGGCAGTGGAAAGTCCCGCCACTGAGCCGGGTCCTTGCCAAGAGGCATCTATTAGTAGTATGCCCGGTAGACTAAGTAATCTACGGGGAACTGCAATTGTGTCCGAGATCGCAATAAACCTAGTCCGAAGTGACTTTGCATCTTACTAGACTCTGTGGTTATTGGGGGTTCTCGTCGGGTTTGCTGTATCAGCTATCTGCGCAGAGCTGGGGCAGCACACAGAGGGAACACACGCACGCAGCCGAGTGATATCAACAGGAGAAAGCAGAAGCACCACACCGGTAGCATCTCACAACAGTTACTTTCCCATTTTAAAAAGTTCTAGCCTTTCCATTGGCTCTTTTGGTCAGGTGCCCACTCCTTTTCTTTTACCTGTGGGCTTGTTAACCCTTTACAGGTAAAGCAAGCAGAGAACTCACACCAACAGGGATTTTACAGCAAACTGGCTGGCTGGGTGTTTACAAAAAGGAGATCCCTCCCCTCCCCTTCATTTATGACTGTATGGCTTGGGAGGTATCATTTGAAAAGACAATCTACTGAATATCCTTCTGTTAAAATGTGTAGCAACATCGTATGTAAAGTTATGAGATTTTACGGTATGATACACCTCTACCCCGATATAACACGGTCCTATAGAACGTGAATTCAGATATAAAGCGGTAAAGCAGCGCTCCGGGGGACAGGGCTGCTTTACCTTGTTATTTCCGAATTTGTGTTACCACAAGCGGTTCCTCTGCACCCGCATTACTTGTTGCAGCCCTCCCTGGCCCCCCGCAGGTAATCAGACATGCTACATTGAGTGCAATAAACAGGATAGCCCCCAATCTGCTGCTGGGCTTCTGTCTGCATTCTCTCTTACAGCTATCTAGGTTAACAATAGGGTTTTTGTTTAAATCAAAAAGTTTGTATTATAGCTTAAATGTTTTAAAGAATGGCAAGAGTACCTCGTCCCCTTCCCACTCCCCTTCCAAACTCCCTAATGAAACTCCCGTTAGCAGCCCTGTTCGCAAAGCTCCCTGGTCGCTTGCTCACTGCTTTACAAAGCACTCCCCTATCACATTACCCCACCCCCACCCCTAGCCCCTGCTGTGAGCCACTCAGGGTAGGGGGCTGGGAGCACCCCCACGACCCCAGCCCACACCCCTAGCCCCCAGACCTGACTCCTGCACCCTGCCCACATCCTCACCCCCACAC
>NW_020672302.1:0-1978 GCF_002925995.2 Terrapene triunguis | reverse complement strand
TCCTCCGCCATCGGCCTCCCTGTGCTGGGGTGTGGGGCCCCCGCGGGTGGGCCGGGGCTCACCCCGACCGCAGCGGGACCGGACGGGCAGCAGGGGCTTAGGGCAGGGGCAGGCTGGCAGGATATTGACTCCAGGTGTTGGTGCTGGCCGGAGGCGGGGCTGGGAGCCAGGACTCCTGGGTTCTCTCCCTGGCTCTGGGAGGGGAGTGGGGTCTGGTGGGGTAGAGCAGGGGGGCTGGGAGCCAGGACTCCTGGGTTCTCTCCCCAGCTCTGGGCGGGGCGGGGGGCTGGTTGTCAGAGCAGGGGGGTGTCTGGGTCTCCCCTCTGCATGGCCCTGCTCCACTCCAGGGCTAGCGGCGGAGCCCTCCCCATGGTTCCCAGGACCGGGGCTGCCTGGTGCAGCCAGTTCTGCCCTGGCCTCCGGCCCGGCGACGGTCCCTGGAGCAGGGGGCCACGGGCCGAGCTCCAAGCTTCCCGCCCTGGCCACAGGAACCTGCTCCCCCTCAGCCTGCCCCACGGACGGAGCCCCGGGCACAGTGCTGCGGGGTGGGGGGCGCCCTCCCCAGCGGGCCGCGCAGCCCCCAGTGCCCCAGTACAGCGCTAGGGGGCGCTGGGCCCCGTTTTCCATAGTCCACGCGCGGGTCATCGAAAGCTCCTGGCCGGTTCCCCAGGAGTTGGGGGTGAACCCCGGCGTCCGGCCCAGTCATGTGACTCCATCCTGCAACCCTCGGTCACATGCAGGATTCGGAGCTCCTGGTTCGACCTCGGGGTGTTAACAGCAGCCGCGCTGGCCCCCAGAGGTGGCTGCATTTCAGCGCCGGGTGCTAGTGGCTGCTGTTCCCGTGGTGTCGACCGGGGGCGCGGTGCCAGCCGTACCCTGGCGAAGCAAGCCAGCTCCCTGGGCCTCCCGCTCCCAGCCATGGCCCCGCCGCAGCCGCCCCCCGGGCTGGAGAAGCAGATCTGACCCTGCGGCCCTTGGAATCTGTCATCACAGGGCCCAGCTCCCGCCCCCCAGCCAGGGCCTGGCTCGCATCGATGGCCCCCAGCCCCTCAGGTCATTAGGAACACGCTGGCCATGAGCCCAATGCCAGATGCTGCAACCCCACACAGCCAGCTGCTATGGCGTGATTCAGGGAGGGGTGGGATAGGACCCAGGAGTCCTGGCTCCCACCCCCCACCCCCACCCCTCTAACCACTGGACCCCACCTCTGCTCCCCGCCATGATCTTATATCCCTGCCCCCTCTTCCCCTCCGCAGCCGGGGATGCTCTGGGGCTCTCCCCCAGCCCCCCTGTTCACCCTGGCCCCTGAGAGCCCCGGGGCCAGGGGCTGCAGGGGATGTCGACCGGCCCCATGGCTCGGCTCAGCCCCACCCCGGTGCCTTTTCCACCCTGTGGGGGACAGATTCCAGGGCTGTAGCCTCAGGGCTCCCACCTGTAGCCCCCAGGGCGGTAGCGACCCAGACGGCACAGGGGCCCTTCCCCTCTAGGGGGCGCCAGCAACAGGGCGGGGACGGGCTGGCTCAGGGGGGCGGGGAATGGGGCCCGGGGCCTGGCCCCTCTAGGGGGCGCCGGCTCGGATCTAGACCGGGTATTTCTGTACTGTACTGCCCAGTCTGTCCGGCGTGGGCCCTGCACTCGCCCGCTTAGTGCCAACCCCCAGTGCAATGGGTCCGGGGCTGGGTTAGCCCCACGGAAGGAGGGCAAAGCTCGTTAGGGCTTGGAAGACCCTGGTGCATTTGGCCTCTTCATTGCTGAGGAGTCGTTAGCTGGTGGCAATACTGGGCGGGCGGGGAACTGGGCAGAGAGCGAGTCCTCCCCCGCCATCCCAGCCCGCCAGGGTCTGTGGGTCTGCAGGGCCTGACCCGAGCAGGGTCCAGACAGGCCTTCACCCCTCTTCTTCTGCGGGGGCCTTTAAAACACACTGCCTGTAAAACCAGCCCCCGCGCTCCACCCCAGAGGTGGCTGCATCTCAGCCCCA
>NW_020672301.1:0-2520 GCF_002925995.2 Terrapene triunguis | reverse complement strand
CTAAAAATACCTGTGATTAAATCTTGGGGGGGAGAAGGGGTACTGGGAAGCGCAGTGGGGGTGCTGGGGAGGAGGCACCGGGGCCGCCGGAGCAGTGGTTGGTGTGGCTGTCCCCGGAGCCAGCTGCTTTGGGTGGCCCCTGGGCCTGTCGCACCCTCCCCTGCAGAAGTTGCGGAGGTTGTGGAATCCATGACTTCCGCGATCACCGTGACAGACACGGAGCCCTACTGATAGTACATGCTTTTTCATCTAGCAGAAAAAAGCATAATGAGATCTAATGGTTGGAAGCTGCAGCTAGCCAAATTGAGACTAGAAGTGAGGTGCACATTTTTAACAGTGAGAGTAATAATTTAGAACATCAGTAAGGAGAACAATTTTTTAAAATGTGCTATTAGGACTCTGGTTAGCATTTTCATGATCCTGCAATTATTCCATGAGTAGAATTTCACATCTGCTTTCCTTGCGTGGGGGATTTATACAAGTTATCTTTGTGTGCCGCCATGGCAGGAGTGAGTCCAGATTTTTCAGCTACTGCTTTTTGCAATGGGGCAATCAAAGGAAACTCTTACACCGGATTTTTGGGACCAACAAGAACAAAGCCTTGCCATGGGTGACTCAGAAATCCAGCAAAAACTCTCATATAACCTGCTTGATTATGCAAAAGAGTCAAATAATATCAAACAGCATGAGGCAGCCTTTTGATATATAATGGAACTGAATTATAATCACTAAAAATTAAGAAATGACAGAGTAAAGTAAGTCCTCCAATAATAATCCTCCAATGGCATTTCAGGGCCCAGGCCTGCTCTGTTGAAGTTAAATAAAATGTTCCCATTGATCTGGGAGCAAGATCGGGCTCTTAATGTACTTAGTGTAAATAATCCAAAATTTATGAATTTATCTTCATGATGTTTTTAAAGCATGTATCTACGCCGAGGGCTCAATGTTCAGCCTTGCCCTCACAGGGTCCCCATTTTTGTCCCCGTAGTTTTTGAATTACAAATAATTATGGGCATAATGTAGGTCATTTGGACACGTGGGTACAAAATTTACTGATGACATTAACTGCACCCACAATTTTCAGGAGCACCAAACAAGCCCAGCTTCTGAAAAGTCAGGCCCTATGTTCATGATTTCTGTATTTTCACTGGGTTTTAAAAATTATTATTATTATTATTATTATTATTATTAACATTTTTCAGTGAAGTCAGCACTCATGAAAAGTGCTGGACTGGTAATCCTGGAGTCTAAAGTCCTCTACTTATTCACATAGCAAGTCCCGAGCAGGCACCAGCAGCGGACGGTTCCCTGCACTGCTCCACCAATGTGCTTCAAATGGGACCAGCAAGTTTCCCCTGAAGGAGTAAAAGGGCTGCTCAGCATCCTCAGCCCTTTCAACCCTTGGCCTCTGTGCTGGGAATTCCAACAAAGGAGGCAGCAGTAGCTTAAGCTTCCCCCATGCTGCCAGCATGCCTCAATCTTTAGCTGGAGGGAGCATCTCTAGCTCTGAGAGGGTAATTGAGTCTCCCCAGAGATTCCCCCCTGCCCTCTTCTGTGTGAGAGCTCTGTCTACCAGGAACTGGACTGTGATCACTAATTCATTTCATACAGGTTATCAAACAGCCACAGGAGAGGAGCGACTTCTAGATATCACAGCTGGATTTCAACCAGCAATCTAGAGGTCATTTTTTTAATCCCATTATCAATACCTCCTCAAGACATGGTTCTATGTGAACAGACACGCAACGACCAAAAACATACCCACACACGCTGGCTCCTTTCCATCCCACTGAGAGTTTCCTTGACAGGTGAGTTGGGAGTTTCCTTCCAGTTCATAGCCCTCATCACAGGTCACAAAACACACTGTCTTGTATGAGATATCACTTGACGAACAATTAATTCGTCCATTTTCAGGTATGTGAAGTTTTGGACACGTTCGAACTGCAAATGGTAAAACAAGCGTGTTACGTTTTAACCATAAAAGAGAGGAACAACAGACAGTTTAAAGGTCACTTCTAAAACCCTTTGTCATTTAAATGGATACAGTGAAAATAACATTTTGGTAATCTAGGCTTATAAGTGGAGCCAATATTTTCAAAAGTGACCAGTGATTTTGGGTGCTTATGTTAAAACACCTTACAGGGGCCTGATTTTCACAAGGTGGGTGCTTACCCCTTTCTGAAAACCAGGCCTCTTTAAGACGTCACATTGGGAAATCTGGGTCCATATCTAGTCAATGAAGTTGAAGGAAGTGTAACTAAGAAGTTTTGTTCAGTTAGCTCTGGGAGGAGTTACTGAATGATGCTGAATGAGAAGACAGTGTTAGTTTGGCTGAGTGTGCAGTTTGGTTTTTTTTTAAATTGCTGAATTGCTAATGCTACATCTTGACCCCAATTTATTACATAACTAAAATCAACTCCAGAAGAACATGGAATTAAATGTAATCTTGTGCATCAGTCTTGTCTGACACATTAAGCAGTAGCACAACTGAACAGTAAAAAAAAAAAAACAAAAAAAAAA
>NW_020672300.1:0-2614 GCF_002925995.2 Terrapene triunguis | reverse complement strand
GTGAGAATAGGAATTGCCGGAACCTTTTGCTTTAGGTCCACGTCTTTTGGTCTTTATTCAGGCAAATCTCCCATTGAAATCTCTGGGTGTTTTGCCTGAGTAACCCTTATAAAAACATTACAGTATTCAATAAAGCTCACCCCACAGACTCCAGTTTCACTATGGTACAACAGTGTTTTGCAACATCACTGTGGAATACTGTAATATTTGTAGTGCCAGACCCTCAGGTGGTAGAGGCTGACATGGTTCCACTGGCTTTGTCATTGTCAAAGTCGATGGAACTATGTCAGTTTGCTCCAGCTGAGGATCTGACACAGAATACCTAAGCTTGTTAAGAGGAGGACTAGAGTGAGGGAGAGATCATTGATGGAGGGGGGGAAGGGGGCTTTTGTTTTGTTTTTTCACTTGTGGGAGGTGCCCAAAGAGTACGGTGATACGCATCAGAGACGAGGTACAGATATAGAATTTAGTGTTTAAAAAAATGGGGAAATGCACAATTTGGCCCATAGTTACTAGAATGCATTACACCGGCTTCTCATTTAAAGTGTCAAGCCGACTGATCTTGCTAACATGGCTGAGCTGAGTGTGATCCATTCAACCTAAGCTGTTGCGTTCTGACAGGGCTACTTACTACCTTTACTGGCTATATCAAACATGAGAAAACCAACAGTTATTTTTTGTCTTCTGCAGAAGTACAGAGAAGCTCACTTAGGGCTTATACGTGTGTAGTGGGGGCAAAATCCCACCGTTCCATACGTGAAAAGCCAGCATTGTAGACATACCCTGTGTATGAAATTAGAGGGCTAGCACAAGGGCTTAAGTCTGCTACTTGATTGTTTGAACCTTTTTAAATAGGAGGCTAACACATACTCTTGTCCACATGTGAACGGCCATCCATTCATATGAACATTCAAAGGAATAGCAAAGGGGAACATGGGCATGGGCCAGTCAAAGAGAAGTTTGGGATGTAATGAATGTTTGCCAGTGCTATTTTGTAGCCTTCGACCAGCTCCACTTTAAATTAGTATGTTCATTAAGTACCAACCCATTTTTATATGACTCTTTATGGTCTTTGCAACATTTAAATGAATTGCTATTAAGTTAATAAGAGAATTACCCTCCCCCCACATCCCTCCCAAAAAAACCCAAACCCTACCACCATTGCAATTCAGTGCATTTCTGGAATTCATTAATTCTCTATTCCATTTTTGATTAGCCGAGTTAAGTGTTATCGGGGTATTTCTGTCCGTGTGGGCGTATGGAAACCTCACTGTTTTGTAAGTGTAAGGCAGGACTGCTTCCATTCTGAGAGAAGCAGCTGTCCTTTGGGATTTTGACTGTGTGCGTTCCGAGGGGAAGGAGGTTCTGCATTGGCCCTTGCGAGATTTTTACTTCTAGTTTTTCTTAGCTTTGGTTGTACCCAGTTAAATTTGTTCTGGTTAGGAACGTTTGTATGCCAAGTCAGAGAATGTTAAGTTATGAATGTATCACTTTAGATAGAGGCAGCTGGGGTTCACAAAATATTAGGTGAATGTACAAAATATACCCCACACATACTCCTTATGCTTTGGATAGTATGGCCTTTTGGAAGCATCTTTTAATTGGAATGATTTTGTCATTATATGTAATCCAAGGGTATGTCTACACTACGGGATTAATCCGAATTTACAGAATTCGAATTTTGGAAACAGATTGTATAAAGTCGAATGTATGCGGCCACACTAAGCACATTAATTCGGTGGTGTGCGTCCATGTACCGGGGCTAGCGTCGATTTCCGGAGCGTTGCACTGTGGGTAGTTATCCCATAGCTATCCCATAGTTCCCGCAGTCTCCCCCGCCCACTGGAATTCTGGGTTGAGATCCCAGTGCCTGATGGGGCAAAAAACATTGTCGCAGGTGGTTCTGGGTACAGCCTCCCTCCTCCCTCCATGAAAGCAACGGCAGACAACCGTTTCGCGCCTTTTTTCCTGGGTGAACACAGCAGACACCATACCACGGCAAGCATGGAGCCCGCTCAGCTCAAGACTGCAGTCATGAACATTGTAAACACCTCGCGCATTATCGTGCAGTTTATGCTGAACCAGGACCAGAAAAACGAGGCAAGGAGGAGGCGGCGACTGCAGCGCGGCGACGAGAGTGATGAGGCCATGGACATGGACATGGACACAGAATTCTCTCAAACCACGAGTCCCAGCGCTTTGGAGATCATGTTGTTGATGGGGCAGGTTCTATCCATGGAACGCCAATTCTGGGCCCGGGAAACAAGCACAGACTGGTGGGACCACATAGCGTTGCAGGTGTGGGACGATTCCCAGTGGCTGCGAAACTTTCGCATGCGTAAGGGCACTTTCATGGAACTTTGTGACTTGCTTTCCCCTGCCCTGAAGTGCCAGAATACCAGGATGAGAGCAGCCCTCACAGTTAAGAAGCGAGTGGCGATAGCCCTGTGGAAGCTTGCAATTCCAGACAGCTACCGGTCAGTCGGGAATCAATTTGGAGTGGGCAAATCTACTGTGGGGGCTGCTGTCATGCAAGTAGCCAAAGCAATCATTGAGCTGCTGCTACAAAAGGTAGTGACTCTGGGAAATGTGCAGGCCATAGTGGATGGCTTTG
>NW_020672299.1:0-4586 GCF_002925995.2 Terrapene triunguis | reverse complement strand
AGCTCTCAGCCTTGCCTAGCAGGCGGCTAGGCTCAGCACACACACGGTCAGCACACTGTCCCCCAAACAAACAAACAAACAGAGCACACGGTATATTTCAGTCAAGCAGCAAGCACACCACAAACACAGATACACACGCTACAGACAACAAACTTACCCCAAGGGTCACGTAATCGCTCCTCCTTCACCTGGAGAACTCCCTCGCAAAACTCCTGTTAGCCGCTTCTGTTCGCTAGCTCAAAGGTTAACGTTGCATTCCAGAATTAAAGTTTCCTGTGCTACCTTGACTTGGCACTCTTCTGCATATGCATTATGACAGTCTTTATCTTCATGATCAAAGACTGTTTTTTCCCACAGGAGCCCTGCCTCAGGAGTGCACAGGAAGGCAAGTGCTCTGGTAATCTCCCTCCTAAATAGAATGCATTAAAAGCTGGCTGTCTCTCACCCCTCTGAAGTACAGTTTTTTCTACTTAAATCAGTTCCCCCAAACATACAACCGCTTTTGCTTTCATTATTATCCAGCTCAAACTCTATGGTGCCAAAGTCTTTTTTTTTTAATTTTTTTTTTTTTTGCTGTTTCTGTTGATCCTGATCCAGTCTCAAGTTTTGGGATCTGACAGATATGTCCGAAGACCTTTTCATGGGCAGCCATTTCTAAGGAACAGTAAGACCATGATTCAAGAGAAGATGCGTATAATTATTGCAGAAAATTACAATTTGAGTGAGAGGCTGATCACAGCTGAACAAACACATTAAAAAAGAATCTTAGAGATGGCAAGGAGAATATTTGCAGCCTTATTCATGATTTTTCTTTGCTCTGATAATATGTTTGCAAATAATTGCTTATTTTTACAAATCTTTCAGCTAAAAAGGAAAGGGAGAGAAAATCAAGAAACTGCTGAAGGTAAGTGACACTCAGAAATCTGTTCCGCGCTCACTGCTGACTTAGGCACCGATGCTTCAATGACTTACATACACATGTAGTTTTAGGCATGGGAATAGGACCTCATAGACTCAGATTTTAAGGCCAGAAGGAACCACTAGATCATCTACTCTGTGCTCCTGTATAGCACAGACAAAAGAATTCCATCCAGTTACTCCAGTAATGAGATCAATAACTTGTGTTTGACTAAAGCATCTCTTCCAGAAAGACATCCGATCTTGATTTGAATATTTCAAGAGACGGTGAATCAACCACTTCCCTTGGTAGCTTATTCCAATGGTTAATTATCCTGACTAGTAAACATGTGCCTTATTTCAGTATCTCTGGCTTTAGTTTCCAGCCATTTGCTCTTCTTATTCTTCTCTTTGGTATATTACAAAGCCCTTTATTACCTGGTGTTTTCTCTGCGTGAAGGTACTTGTACACCCTACTCAAGTCACCTCTCAATCTTCTATTGGTAAGCTCAACACAGTGAGCTTCATAAGTCTTTCACTGGAAGTGAAAGGTATCTGCTGTAGACCACCAGACCAGCAGGAGAAGGTGGACAAGGCTTTCTTCGGACACCTAACAGAAGTTTCCAGATCACAGGCCCTGGTTCTAATGCGGGACTTCAATCACCCTGACATCTGCTGGGAAAACAATACAGCGGAGCACAGACAATCCACGAAGTTTTTGGAGAGTGTTGGGGACAACTTCCTGGTGCAAGTGCTGGAGGAACCAACTAGGGGCTGTGCTCCTCTTGACCTGCTGCTCACAAACAGGGAAGAATTGGTAGGGGAAATAGATGTGGTGGCAACCTGGGCAGCTGTGACCGTGAGATGGTCAATTTCAGGATCCTGACAAAAGGAAGAAAGGAGAGGAGCAGAATACAGACCCTGGACTTCAACAAAGCAGACTTTGACTCTCTCAGGAAACTGATGGGCAGGATCCCTTAAGAGACTAATATGAGAGGGAAAGGAGTCCAGGAGAGCTGGCTGTATTTTAAAGAAGCCTTATTGGGGGCGCAGGAACAAACCCTCCTGATGTACAGAAACAATAGCAAATATGGGAGGCGACCAGCTTGGCTTAACAGTGAAATCTTCAGTGACCTTAAACACAAAAAGGAAGCTTACAAGAAGTGGAAACTTGGACAGATGACATGGGAGGAGTATAAAAATATTGCTAGCGCATGCAGGGGTGTAATCAGGAAGGCCAAAGCACCATTGGAGTTGCAGCTAGCAAGGGATGTGAAGGGTAACAAGAAGGTTTTCTACAGGTATGTCAGCAACAAGAAGAAAGTCAAGGAAAGTGTGGGACCCTTACTGAATGGGGGAGGCAACCTAGTGACAGATGATGTGGAAAAAGCTGAAGTACTCAATGCTTTTTTTGCCATGGTCTTCACAGACAAGGTCAGGTCCCAGACTGCTGCATTGGGAAAGACGGTATGGGGAGGAGGTGAGCAGCCCTCTGTGGTGAAAGAACAGGTTAATGGCTATTTAGAAAAACTGGATGTGCACAAGTCCATGGGACCGGATCTAATGCATCAGAGGGTGTTGAGGGAGTTGGCTGATGTGATTGCAGAGCCATTGGCCATTATCTTTGAAAACTCGTGGTGATCAGGGGAGGTCCTGGACGACTGGAAAAAGACAAATATAGTAATAATCTTTAAAAAAGAGAAGAAGGAGAACCCAGGGAATTACAGACCAGTCGGTCTCACTTCAGTCCCCGGCAAAATCATGGAGCAGATCCTCAAGGAATCCATTTTGAAGCACTTGGAGGAGAGGAAGGTGATCAGGAACAGTCAGCATGGATTCACCAAGGGCAAGTCATGCCTGGCCATCCTGATTGCCTTCTATGATGAGATAACTGCCTCTGTGGATATGGGAAAAGCAGTGGACATGATATACCTTGACTTTAGCAAACATACCTTGACTTTTGATACGGTCTCCCACAGTATTCTTGCCAGCAAGTTAAAGAAATATGGATTGGATAAATGGACTATAAGGTGGATAGAAAGCTAGCTAGATTGTCTGGCTCAACGGGTAGTGATCAATGGCTCCATGTCTAGTTGGCAGCCGGTATCAAGCAGAGTGCCCTAGGAGTCGGTCCTGGGGCTGGTTTTGTCCAACATCTTCATTAATGATCTGGATGATGGGATGGATTGCACTCTCAGCCAATTCGAAGAGGACACTAAGCTGGGAGGGGAGGTAGATATGCTAGAGGGTAGGGATAAGGTCCAGAGTGACCTAGACAAATTGGAGAATTGGGCCAAAAGAAATCTGATGAGGTTTAACAAGGACAAGTGCAGAGTCCTGCACTTAGGACGGAAGAATCCCATGCACCACTAAAGGCTGGGGACCGACTGGCTAAGTGGCAGTTCTGCAGAAAAGGACCTGGGGATTACAGTGGATGAGAAGCTGGATATGAGTCAGCAGTGTGCCCTTGTTGCCAAGAAGGCTAATAGCATATTGGGCTGCATTAGTAGTAACATTGCCAACAGATTGATGGAAGTGATTATTCCCCTCAATTTGTCACTGATGAGGGCACATCTGGAGTATTGGGTCCAGTTTTGGGGACACCTCCCCCCCACTACGGAAAGGATGTGGACAAACTGGAGAGAGTCCAGCAGAGGGCAACGAAAATGATTCGGGAGCTGGGGCACATGGCTTACAAGGAGAGGTTGAGGGAACTGGGCTTGTGTAGTCTGCAGAAGAGAAGAGTGAGGGGGGATTTGGTTGCAGCCTTCAACTACCTGAAGGGGGGTTCCAAAGAGGATGGATCTAGACTGTTTTCAGTGGTGGCAGATGACAGAACAAGGAGCAATGGTCTCAAGTTGCAGTGGGGGAGGTCTAGGCTGAATATAAAGAAACTCTATTTCACTAGGAGGGTGGTGAAGCACTGGAATGGGTTACCTAGGGAGGTGGTGAAATCTCCTTCCTTAGAGGTTTTTAAGTCATTAACATCTGCCATTTTCTGCTCCTCTTGAATCATTTTGGTAGCTCTACCATTTTTCACCTTTTTTTGTTTTTTAAAAGAAACTGGATGCACTATTCCAGTATCAGTCTGAGAAATGCCGTAAACACGGGTAAAATCACCTCCCTATGCCTGTTCCATATTCCTGTTTATACATCCAAGGATCACATTAGCCATTTTTGCCACAGCGTCGGACTGGGAGTTTGTGTTCAGTTGGTTGCCCACTATGACCCCATAATCGTTTTCAGAGTCACTGCTTTCCTAGATTGTTCCTAGATTCTTTGTTGCACTTGGCAGTATTATAATGCATTTTGTCTGAATAGACCCAGGTTTCCTAGTGCAACAGATTGCTGTGTAGGGCTCATCATTTTTTATGACTCCACCAATCTTTGTGTCATCCACACATTTTATCTCAGTGGTTTTATATTTGCTGCTAGATACTGAATACAAGTATCAAATAATGTTGGGCCTATCCCCAGTCCTCACAAAAACCCCTCAGAAACACTCCCATCTGATGATGATTCACCATTGAAAACTCCTGTTTGAGATCTGTCAGTTAACCAGATTTTAATCCATTTAACATGTGCTGCAATGTTGTATAATTCTTGTATTGTAATGAGAATGCCATGCAATACCAAGTCCAGTGCCTTACAGAAGCCTAAGGATAATACATCATACAGTTTCTTTTATC
>NW_020672298.1:0-1776 GCF_002925995.2 Terrapene triunguis | reverse complement strand
TAGGTAAATATCTGGGATGTTCTAAACCTACTGCTTGTGTCTGTGTGTGCTTAAATCTAATACACTGCAGTTTTAGATAGAGCATACTTACTTGCATGAATCTTATCAGACGGAATTGCTTGTGTTCCCACTGATTTATTCCTGACACCACCTGGAGTGAAATAGTTAAGTTACCCCTGCTGTGGTTCTGAAAACTGAAAAGCTCTTAAATATCTGAGGGCATGTTATAATCTCAGGGTTGTTAACGTGAGAACCTTTGGTGATCAAGCTGCCACAACAGTGTGTGGTAAGATAGTCGTTCTAGAAATCAACTGTTTAAACAGTATGAGGAGATGTAATGGTCCGGTGTGGGGGTTGTGCCCTCTCAGGGGCCGTCGGGAGCCAGGCCGCCTCACTACGCGGCCCCAAATCGGTCCTCGGGTTCCGAAGGTCTCGGGGTTCTGCCCCTCAGGCAGGGGCTAAACAAAAGCACAACGTTAGATAGGCCCAAAACGCTAGCGTCAGGTATCCCAGGCCCTTAGTCAGGGCGGGGCAGCAAACAATAGTTCAAGGGGCTCAGGCCCTTATGGCAGGGGCTGAGCACCAACAAGTTCAGGACGCCCAGGCCCTTAGTCAGGGCGGGGCAGCAAACAATACTTCAAGGGGCTCAGGCCCTTATGGCAGGGGCTGAGCACAAACAAGTTCAGGACGCCCAAGTCCTTAGTCAGGGCGGGGCAACAAACAATAGTTCAGGGGCTCAGGCCCTTATGGCAGGGGCTGAGCGCTTTGGGGCCGTCCTGGCCCTAGGCAGGGAGGAGGAGAGACTGCCACCCGGCGTGGGGTGGCAGGGGGGAACACAGGCCCACCCACTCCACTGTGTTCCAGCCCGGGGCCCTATCCGCAGCAGTCCGTCTGCCACGGGGTCAGTGGGGATCCTGCCCGCAACACACTGACATCGGTTCGGGGTCTGCTATCCCCGGGCCACTTCCCATCTCCTCCTCCTCCATGGGTACCTGCTCATCGCTGGGCTCGGCAGCGGGGTCCCACACCATGGGCTCCTCGTCTTGCTGAGGGCTGTCTAGGTCGGGCCGCTCCTCCGGTCTCGGGTCAGGGGGACGCTCGGGCCACTCCTCGGGGTACCGCTCTCGGGGCAGGCTCGGCCAGTCCGCCTCGGGGTACCTGGCTCTGGGGAGGCTCGGCCAGTCTGCCTCTGGGTACCTGGCTCTGGGGAGGCTCGGTCCGTCGGCGTCAGGGTACCTGGCTCTGGGGAGGCTCGGCCAGTCCGCCTCGGGGTACCTGGCTCTGGGGAGGCTCGGTCCAGCAGCGGCAGGATACCTGGCTCTGGGCAGGCGTGGTTTAACAGGAGCCCGAGCAGGAGCTCTGGCCTCTCCGGCCGCTGGGCTCCAACTGAGTGCTGGGGCCTGGCTTTTATACTTCCTGTCCCGCCCCTTGACTTCCGGGGGGCGGGAACAGGTGGCGGTGGCTCCGCCCACTTGGGTGCCTGTTCTGGCTCCTCTCCCTCAGGGGCCGTCGGGAGCCAGGACAACTCACTACAGGAGGCCAGCACTAGCACTGCAGAACTGGTATCCTGTGCTCTCTTATCACCAATCCTGCTAAAAGAATGAGTCACTGCCTTCTGCACTAGCTGAAGCTTCCCGAGGCCCAGATAACAGTGACCAAAGTGCGTAAGGAAGAAGAAGGAGGGGGAAAAAAGCACTTCTGGACACCACAGCCACCTGGACTCTAGAAGCAATTGAGGGTCCAGAACTAACTATATGTGCTACATCTAACTGACAC
>NW_020672297.1:0-1195 GCF_002925995.2 Terrapene triunguis | reverse complement strand
CAGTTCCACCCCCTTCCCCCAGCGTGCCCCACCCCCACTCCTCCCACCGCCTCCCAGAGCCTCCTGCATGCCGCAAAACAGCTGATTGCAGCAGGCACTGGGAGGGAGGGAAGGGGAAGCGCTGATCTGGTGCAGGGCATCAGGCGGGCGGGAGGTGCTGGGGGGGAGGGGGAAACTGGCTGCCAGTGGGAGCTTGTGCGTTCAGCTGATTATCCCCCCCACACCCTCCCAATTCTCTTTCTGAGTTGCTGCGTCCCAGGAGAGAGACGGCCGACATTGTTCCATTGACATGTCGCCATATTCAAACACCTCTTCTTTGCATGCGCCCGGTTTACCAAGTGATCTAGGTAGCTCTGTATCACTGACCCGTCCTCCTTCTCATTACATTGTGTCATCTTCAGACTTCAGCCAGGAGGATTTTGCTTTCCTCCAGCTCACTGATCAAGCTGTTAACTCGCCTCGGGACAAGCCACAGTCCCTGCAGGATTCCCTGGAAAGCCACTCGCCCGATGAGGAGTCTCCGTTGACAGATACATTGTCAGCTCTACCAGTTAGCCAGTTACAAGCCGTTTAATGGAGGCCGAGCAAGTTAATTTTATACCCTTCTAGTTTTTTAATCTAAACGTCATGCGGTCCCAGGTCAAACACCTTACAGAGCTCTACATCGATGCTATCACACTATTACCTTTAGCAACCAAACTTGTAATCTCATCACAAAAGAGACTGCGTTAGTCTGACAAGCTCTATTATTCAGAAGCCCATGTTGACTGGCATTAGTTACATCACCCTCCTTTAATTCTTTATTAATCGAGTCCGGTATCGGCTGCTCAACTATCCTGCCCTGGATCGATGTCCAACTTACAGACCTACAATTACCCGGGTCACCCCATTTGCCTTTTTTACAGATTGGCACAACACTGGCTTTCTTCCAGTCCCCTGGAATTTCCCAAACATGCCAAGACTTATTCAAAATCAGCATGAACGGCCCAAGGAACTCCTCAGCTGGCTCTTTTAAAACTCTGGGATGGACGTTATCTGGACCTGCTGATTTAGAAATGTCTACATTTAATGGATGGCTGGATGGGACGATTAGTGGATGGATGGGTGGATGGGTGGATGGATGGATGGATGGATGGATGGCGTGATTAGTGGATGGATGGATGGATGGATGGACAGATGGGTAGTGTGAAGAGTG
>NW_020672296.1:0-2960 GCF_002925995.2 Terrapene triunguis | reverse complement strand
AAAAATAATAACAAGGAGTCTGGTGGCACCTTCAAGACTAACAGATCTGTTAGTCTTTAAAGTGCCACTGGACTCCTTGTTGTTTTTGTGGGTACAGACTAACACAGTTACCCCCATACTCAAAAAATAATAGAAGCTTCTCTGATAAAGCACACTGTTCTCTGATAAATAAGCTCCGTGGGTACGTCTACACTGCAACTCCTGGGGGGCATGGCTCGGCGGTCACCTCGCGCTCCCCGTCAGTGCCCAGGCCGGGCCGGGCCAGGCCAGCTACTGATCCAACCTGCCGATCAACTTCGGGGATGACTCCTGGCCACGTGCCACCTGAGGCCCATTGCACTTGTGCTAAGAGCCCACAACTAACCACCCGCAGCTGCCCCGGGTCAGCTGATTTGGGCTCAGGGGCTCGGGCAAGGTGTAGACATTTAGGTTCAGGCTGGAGTCTGGGCTCTGAGACCCTCCCCCCTCACGGGGTCCCAGAGCTGGGGCTCCAGCCCGAGCCCGAACGTCTACACCACAATGAAACAGCCCCGTGAGCCCAAGTCAACTAACAGGGGGTTTTAATTGCAGTGTAGACACACGCCATGTCCTTTAGGGCTAACCCAGGCCCAGTGCTGGGGATCTTTGGCTTATGCCTCGGAACCCTTAACCCTCAGCGTCCAAGCAGCATAAAGATACAATTCCTCTTCGCTGGGGTTTTTTATCTCTTCACTCATTCTGCTTTGAACTGCAAACTCAGCTGACGGGAGGAATTGACTTGCACGGCCCCTCTCCACTGCGAGGGGGAAGAGCAATCAGCAAAGGCTTGTGTCCTCTTCCATCTGCCACAATCGTTCGCCTGGTGCTGACGGGCCTTCCCTGGGGGGCAGGAGGGGACCTTCTGTTGGAGGCAGCGTTTCCCACCAGTTAATGTCTCTTCTGTCCGGTGATTCACACAGTCACAGAGGCTCACAACACAAACACTGAAATGTACCGTACAATGTGGGATACAGCGGTTGTAAGTGAGATTAATGCCGGCAGCAACTCACAAGTATTCAGTAAAGTCTGAACACTAAACACATTCTTACGATTCCAATACCTGTTTTAACCATACTCACACCCGGGTGAGCTGCACGGATTCTAGCTGTCTATCTGTCAATGTTCAGCTGAGACAAGAGGGAGGGATAGCTCAGTGGTTTAAGCATTGGCCTGCTAAACCCAGGGTTGTGAGTTCAATCCTTGAGGGGGCCACTTAGGAATCTGGGGCAAAATCAGTACTTGGTCCTGCTAGTGAAGGCAGGGGGCTGGACTCGATGACCTTTCAAGGTCCCTTCCAGTTCTAGGAGATAGGATAGGATACCTTAGTATCACCTGGTCTGCTAGCATCTCACACTAATCTACACACACACATACATACATCCGTCCACCCACCTATCTCCCCACTCAAACATCCATCCATCCAAAACAAAAGTAGTCTCTCTCTCCTCCTGTCTCACCTACACACACACACACGCCAGCCTGTCGGGAACAGAGCTGGCTTACGTTAATAGTTTGTGAGTGTGTTACCTCACTGTGTGTGCTTGTGAGAAGGCCTCATGGGAGAGCTGAGTGTGGTGATGCCTGTGGTGGTGAGTTCCAAAGTCTAGTCCCAGCTCCCAGAACACCTCTGTGTCTCACGCTCACAAGTGTCCCCCCCGACTGAGTTTCCTGGCCCGGGTGGAAGGCAGCTGCAATGGTGGGGGAGGCTGCTCAGGGAGGCAGGGCAAACGGGTCATGTGCTCCTGCTGCCCTCAGTGCTTGGGCAGGCAGATCAGCCCTGGGTGGAATGAGCTGCAGGTACCAGGCTGGAGGTTGGCAGGGGTGGGTGTGCATGAATCATAGAATATCAGGGTTGGAAGGGACCTCAAGAGGTCATCTAGTCCAACCCCCTGCTCAAACCAGGACCAATTCCCAACTAAATCATCCCAGCCAGGGCTTTGTCAAGCCGGGCCTTAAAAACCTCCAAGGAAGGAGACTCCACCACCTCCCTAGGTAACGCATTCCAGTGCTTCACCACCCTCCTAGTGACATAGTGTTTCCTAATATCCAACCTAGACCTCCTAGACCTCCCCCACTGCAACTTGAGACCATTGCTCCTTGTTCTGTCATCTGCCACCACTGAGAACAGCAGAGCTCCATCCTCTTTGGAACCCCCCTTCAGGTAGTTGAAGGCTGCTATCAAATCCCCCCTCATTCTTCTCTTCTGGAGACTAAACAATCCCAGTTCCCTCAGCCTCTCCTCATAAGTCATGTGCTCCAGACCCCTAATCATTTTTGTTGCCCTCCGCTGGACTCTTTCCAATTTTTCCACATCCTTCTTGTAGTGTGGGGCCCAAAACTGGACACAGTATTCCAGATGAGGCCTCACCAATTTCGAATAAAGGGGAACGATCACGTTCCTCGATCTGCTGGCAATGCCCCTACTTATACAGCCCAAAATGCCGTTAGCCTTCTTGGCAACAAGAGCACACTGTTGACTCATATCCAGCTTCTCGTCCACTGTGACCCCCTAGGTCCTTTTCTGCAGAACTGCTACCTAGCCATTCGGTCCCTAGTCTGTAGCAGTGCATGGGATTCTTCCGTCCTAAGTGCAGGACTCTGCACTTATCCTTGTTGAACCTCATCAGGTTTTTTTTGGCCCAATCCTCTAATTTGTCTAGGTCCCTCTGTATCCGATCCCTACCCTCTAGCGTATCTACCACGCCTCCTAGTTTAGTGTCATCTGCAAACTTGCTGAGAGTGCAGTCCACACCATCCTCCAGATCATTAATAAAGATATTAAACAAAACCGGCCCCAGGACCGACCCTTGGGGCACTCCGCTTGAAACCGGCTGCCAACTAGACATGGAGCCATTGATCACTACCCGTTGAGCCCGACGATCTAGCCAGCTTTCTATCCACCTTACAGTCCATTCATCCAGCCCATACTTCTTTAACTTGGC
>NW_020672295.1:0-1772 GCF_002925995.2 Terrapene triunguis | reverse complement strand
AGCTGTTTCATCTCATGGCTTCTCTATAGACAGGGAAATTTACCAGTATAATTAAATCGCTCTAGCTTTGCTGGTAGAACTCCCATGGGGACACACTTATTGTGGAATCAGAGCCTTTGTCAGGTTTATTCATAGATTCTCAGGCCAGAAGGGACCACTGTGATCATCTAGTCTGACCTCCTGTATCACACAGGCCAGAGAACTGCCCCAAACTAATTCCTGTTTAACTGGAGCATCTCTTTAACAAAAAAAAATCCACCTTTGATTTATAAATTGCCAGTGATGGAGAATCTGCTACAGCCCATGGTTTTTCCAGTGGTTAATTATCCTCACTGTCAAAAATTTACACCTTATCGTTAATATTGCTTCCAAAACAAGATAAAGTAAACCAGAAAATGTCTGTCTTATACCAGAACCTGGCTGTGCACAGGGACTTACAGTGGTGTAACTGGACAGTATAAATTCACTCCTTAGCTGATACCAGATAACTTCCCATAAATTATTATAGCATCAGGGGCTGTGTGGTTTATCGGGGTAGGTGCTGGGTCGAGTCCATTTGCTTTGGGAACATGTCAGGGGGCCCACAGCTTTCACACAGCCACCTCTGTTACCTCAGCAGGAAATGATCAACGTTCACCCTGCAGGAAAGGCTGGGGCAGCTGAGAACTGGACTGGCCGCTCAG
Source organism: Terrapene triunguis (assembly GCF_002925995.2). NCBI lineage: Eukaryota > Metazoa > Chordata > Testudines > Emydidae > Terrapene > Terrapene triunguis. Next base: position 1,089 of record NW_020672295.1, on the reverse strand, counting down.
CATCTGCGCAGTGTGGTTGTGCCAGAGGAACTTTATCACAAAATCCCCATCACAACTCGCACTGATTGCCCTTGATTGTAGTCTCACCCGAGGGCCAAGGACAGACTGGGCCATGGGGACATAGCCCCTCGCACCCCTACAGCTTGTCTCACACTCAGATTTGGCACATGCATAATTGGCACAAGCACTTCTGGCCACACCTTCCAAAATGGCCAGTAGTTTTGGGAGCCCAACGTGAGACAGCTTAAGGGGTGACAGACTGTACTGAGCCCCCACCTGCTGGAAGTCAGCCCCTTTAAAGTGACATCAATTGGGCCCCCAGAATCACTAATTGTTTTTGAAAGTCTTGGTCTCTGTGCTTATCATCTATCTATCCCCATATACATCCTCCGTCTAGCTCTCTAGCCCCATACATAACCCCCTACCTATCTATTGATCTATCGATCAGTCTCTCTCTCTATCACAGGCTCTGTGCAGATGACTCATTTCAAGTCTCTGTTGAAGCACTAGCGTAGAGAGGAGCTCTGGTCATTTCTCTCCTGTGTGGAGCCGTCTCTCTGCTCCTTTCAGGGTCTGTGCGAGTGATGGAACTGCGGGGTCTTTGCAGCCGGAGGAACTCACTCTACGGTTGCTTTTCATGTGTCTGCATTTGCAGCTCTGGCTGGCAGCGCAGGGGTGAGTTCCTCTTCTTCACATCCCATCATCAACCTCCCCTTCCCCTGCCCCCCCAACCATGGTGCGGATTTTCCCTGTTCCTGTTCATTGTCTGAGCTACAAGCAGGGCCCGGCTGCCACCCAAGGGTGCCAGCAGCTCAGCCTGAACCACAGCCCTGAGGATCACTTGGGAGCAGAGCCACCAACATTTTGTGATCTAAAAATGACCATTTTAAAAAAGTGAGAAGTTTTGTTAAACATTTTCATTTTTTCCAACATTTCCATTTTTTCAAAGAAAAACATTAAAATGTTTTTGTTTTTTTTTTTTAAAATAACAATTGGAAAATTAAACAAAATTGATGAAAATTTTCATTTGTTCACAGAATATTTTTTTAAAAGATTTCTCATTTTGGATTCCCTCTCCCTCCCTTTTTT
>NW_020672294.1:0-1101 GCF_002925995.2 Terrapene triunguis | reverse complement strand
ATTCACACCTGGTCCATGAACATGCACAAAAAGGGAAGTGAAAGGGCCATAGATGACAAAGGCAAGTTAAACCAGTCGCTCCTGGGTACAAGTGTCTCTGTGTTAAAATGACATTTGTCTGGAATTACAAGGAATAAAAGTTCTAAGCATATTGTTATTTCTGGGATGCTGGTTAATATCACAGCTACACTGGAGATCGCCTCGCAACTGGTGATACAAAATGGTGTGATCCACCTTTGAGAGAGAAACAGTACTGAGGGGTGAGGTTCTTCAAGCCGGGAGAATCCTCAGATGGCATAGGTAAATCCTGATTAGCCCAGTCAGTGCATCCCTGCTCGTCCTCACCTACACTGCGAAAAGTTTCCATTTTGCTGAACTGATGTTTTCCAATGAGAAACTGTTTTGTCAGAAAATTCCCATCCATCTCCAAGTCTCTCCTTTACTTCAGTTTAAGCTATTTGATGAAATCAGCAATATTACTAAAACGTTATTTAGACCTAATGATCTATTTTCTCCCCAGGTAAATTCAGATGCATGTTTGTGGAAAAGGAGCTTGGTGCTAACCAATTCTATCCAACAACTGATGAGTAATTAAGTGTTGGCATCTCTGTCCTGAGGAACTTACATTGTAAATAGGGGAGATTTTTGTTTTACAAGATGGGGAAACCGAGGCAAAGAGAAATGTTGCATCCAAGGGTGCCTAGTGAGTTAGTGGGAGAAATGAGAAATAGACCTCATAAGCTTTTGATATTGGACTCTTCTATGCTCAGGCCTCTAGAGCTGCCTCTGACTGGTCCTTATCTGAGCAAAAATTTCCATTGACTTCACTGGTAGGGTTGTTGCTCACATGTTGCAGCATGTGGCCCTGAGTAAGTGTTCGTAACACCCCTCAAAATACCACTCTCCTACCAAGAGTGATTTTTATGGCATTAAAGTAAAATTAACATTAAGGGGTTTTTCATTCTTATCAAAGGCAGCAATGGATGAGTTTTGGCTCCTGGGCTGGTAAATGTTAATGACTCTTTGGGAGGCAGATTATAAAAAAACCCCTTGTTCTACCCTGCAATTTGGTCTGTTATTGTTAGGCAGTGTGACATGAAA
>NW_020672293.1:0-1111 GCF_002925995.2 Terrapene triunguis | reverse complement strand
TTTAACCCACGATGTGAGGACGTCAGTGACTCAGCCGGAGGTTCGGGGTCTGTTGTGGGGGTGGGGGATTCTGTGGTATGTGATCAGATTGGGGGTCTCTCAGACTTTAAGGGCACAAGTGGCCATCAAACATCACCACCCCTGTGGGGACTCCAACCACAGCCCGGCCAGACACAGCCCCCCAGATGTATCCCTGCTGCCTCCTCCCACTCCCCCACAGCACATACATAGCCCCCACCTCCCCAAGGCCAAACCCCCCTACTCTCGCCCAGCCCTAGCACCCCCTTACCTCCCTGCCACTGCAGGGCGGGCACCTCCTGGCGCAGCTCCGCGGGGCACAGCTGGAAGCTGCTGTTCACCTGGAGAGGAAGGGGGCATGTTACCCACAGGGCCTTGCTGCATGGGCACCCCCATGGGGGCACGAGCCTCAGGATGAGCACAAGAGGGATGAGCATGGCGGGAGGGGGGGCTGGGAGCCCGGACTCCTGGGTTCTATCCCCGGCTCCAGGAGTGGAAAGGGGTCTGGTGGTTAGTGCTGGGGGAGAGGGGGTGCTCGGACGCCTGGGTCCCTGTTACCTTGTTCGAGTAGACAGGCACAGCGGGGATCTCGGTGCTGCATAGAACACGCCGGCGCTTGGGGCGCGGCTGCCCCACTGCCCCCCTCGGGGGTCTCACAAGCTCCCCCTCGCTGTCACTGCTGCTGCTGCCCCCCACGTAGATTGGGGGTGGGGCAGGGCCAACCTGGATGGGGATGGGAGAGCCAGGGTTAGGGGGCAGGACTCCTGGGTTCTACCCTGGGATTCCTCCAGTGGAGCCCCAGGGGGGCTCCCCCCACCTGCCCAGCGGCCCCCTCGACCCTGCGCCAAGACAGGGGCTAGGAAGGAGCTGACCCCAAGTCCCCTCACCCACTGCCCCCCAGAGACCCTCCACAATCCCACCCCTTTGCCCAGAGACCCCCCCCACAGCCTCGCTCCCCAGAGACCCCCCCACTGCCCCTCCTGCCCCCCAGAGACCCCCACAACCCCACCCCCACAGCCTCGTTCTCCAGAGACCCCCCCACTGCTCCTCCTGCCCCCCAGAGACCCCCCACAACCCCACCCCCACAGCCTCG
>NW_020672292.1:0-4930 GCF_002925995.2 Terrapene triunguis | reverse complement strand
CCCTGCTCTGGTCACTCAGGGAACAGAAAACTACTCATCCAGTGACCAGTATATTTGCCCTCTACCAGACTCCTGTACCCCACTGGTCTGGGTCTGTCACATATCCCTCCCCCCGCTCAACGCCAAGGGGTTGGGCAGCTTGGGACGCCAGACAGTGCACACGTGACAAGCCATTGGCATTGCCATGACGGCTCCCTGCTCTGTGTTGCACACGGAACTGGAAAGGTTGGAGGGATAAGAACCATCTGGGTCACCCTTGTGTTCTTCTCCTTGTTCTGCTGCATCCATTGAAGAGGGCCATGGTCGGTCACGAGGACAAATCTGCGCCCGAGCAGGTAGCAGCACAATGTTTCCATGGCCCATTTTACAGCGAGGCATTCTCTCTCCACCACTGCATATTTTTGTTCCCTTGGAAGGAGTTTCCGACTGAGGTATAGAATTGGGTGTTCCTCCTCCCCGACCATCTGTGATAGAACGGCCACCAACCCTACTTCCGATGCATCCGTCTGCAGGATAAAATCCTTGGTGAAATCAGGGGCTATCAGTACGGGGTTACTGCAGAGGGCAGTCCGTAGGTCTGTGAATGCTTCCTCTGCTGCGTCAGACCATCTCACCAGATCAGGTCCACGGCTTTCACTAGGTCTGTCAAGGGGCTTGCCCTTGTGGCAAAGTGGGGGATAAATCATCGGTAATACCCCACCACACCTAGGAACGCCCGGACTTGTTTCTTGCGACTTGGTTGGGGCCAATTTTGGATGGCCTCTAACTTGTTCACTTGGGGTTTTACCAGACCTTTTCCCACAATGTAGCCAAAATATTTGGCCTCTGTAAACCCTACAGCGCACTTGGCAGGGTTTGCTGTAAGGCCAGCTTGCCTGAAGGTATCGAGGACTGCCTCCACCTTCTCCAGGTGGGTTTCCCAGTCTGGGGTATGAATGACCACATCGTCCAAGTAGGCAGCAGCATAACTGTTATGCGGGCGTAATAGCTTGTCCATGAGGCGCTGGAAGGTAGCTGGGGCCCCATGTAGTCCAAAAGGGCGGACAGTATATTGAAAAAGACCCTCTGGTGTAGAGAACGCAGTCTTTTCCTTTGCGTCTTCTGCAAGGGGAATTTGCCAGTACCCCTTTGTCAAGTCTAGGGTAGTCAAGTACCGGGCATTACCCAGACGGTCCACTAGCTCATCTATGCGAGGTATGGGGTATGCGTCAAACTGGGATACTTCGTTTAGTCGCCGGAAGTCGTTGCAAAATCTTGTGGTGCCATCAGGTTTGGGCACCAGCACGATTGGGCTGGACCACTGACTGTGGGATTCTTCGATGATCCCCAACTCCAGCATTTTTTTTACTTCTGCTTTTATTTCCTCCCTTTTTGCCCCTGGCACCCGATAGGGCCTCATTGTTACTCTGGCCCCAGGGTTCGTGACGATGTGGTGATATGTCTCGGTTGTTCGACCTGGTTTGGTCGAGAACACATCTTGGTTCCGGAAGATCATCTCAAACACCTCATTCTTCTGGTCTGGTGTTAAATCGGGAGACACTCTCATCTGTTTGGAAGGCTGGTTTTCCTGGGTTAGGTCTTTTTGGACCGTTGTGCATGCCTCTTGTGCATGCCAGGGTTTCAGAAGGTTAACGTGATAAATCTGTTCTTGTTTTCTGCGTCCTGGCTGCCGCACCTTGTAGGTTACTTCCCCCACGGGTTCAACCACCTCATAGGGCCCCTGCCATTGGGCCAGAAGCTTGCTTTCTGCCGTGGGTACCAACACCATAACCCGATCCCCTGGTTGGAACTGTCGCACTTTTGCCTGGCGATTGTAATGGGTTCGCTGGGCCTCCTGTGCCTTCTCCAAATGTTCCCGTACAATAAGGGTAACCCGGGCTATCCGGTCTCGCATCTGCATTACATGCTCTATTATATTTCTCCCCTCATTGGGTTCCTCTTCCCAGATCTCTTTGGCGATATCTAGTATGCCACGGGGGTGACGCCCGTATAATAACTCGAAGGGGGAAAACCCAATTGAGGCCTGTGGTACCTCCCGGATAGCGAACATAAGGTAGGGTAGTAGGGTGTCCCAATCCTTCCCATCCCGACTTACCACCTTCCTTATCATAGCTTTGAGGGTTCGGTTAAACCTTTCTACCAACCCATCAGTCTGTGGATGGTAGACCGAAGTTCTCAGGGTATGTACATGGAGCAGCGTACAGAGGTCCTTCATTAGCTTTGACATAAATGGGGTTCCTTGGTCGGTTAATATCTCCTTCGGTAGCCCCATTCGGGCAAAGATCCCCACCAGCTCTTTGGCTATAGTTTTAGAGGCCATGTTCCGCAGGGGGACGGCTTCTGGGTAGCGAGTAGCATAGTCCAAAACAAACAATATATATTGGTGGCCCCGAGCTGTCTTCTCCAGGGGTCCCACTAGGTCCATGGCTATTCGCTCGAAGGGGACCTCTATGATGGGAAGGGGTACTAAAGGTGCCCTCAAGTGGGGACGGGGACTGTGCAGCTGACACTCCGGGCAGGAGGCACAGTACCTACGCACTTCTTCATGTACGCCGGGCCAGAAGAACCGTCGTAGGACTCATGCCAGGGTCTTCTCTACCCCCAAATGCCCCCCAAAAAGATGACTATGAGCAAGACTTAATACAGCATTCTGGTGTTTTTGAGGTACTAGGATCTGCTGTACCTTCTGCCCCTGTACTGGTGCAACCCGGTATAAGAGATCCTTCTACATTATGAAGTAGGGTCCTGGTCCCTGGGTTTTCCCTTCCACAGGGACCCCATCTATTTCAGTCACCTCCTTCCTAATGTTGTCATACCTTGGGTCTTCTGCCTGGTCCCGTCCAAAATTTCCTCTCCCGGGGCTAATCTGCCCAAGATCTAGGGGCCCAGTCTCTGTTGCCTCTACTGGTTCAGAAGCATTAGGGTGGGGGTCAGACTCAGGTGCTTCTCCCTCCTGCGTGGCCTCCTTTTCAGCTGCGCGGGTCCGCCTACCTACAAGAGCGACCCTCTGGCTTTGGGTCAGTATTCGGGTTCCCAAGGCCTTAGCTGCCCTTCTTTCCCTTTTTGTCTTTCTACCCTATCTGGGACTGGAGAACAAATCTGGGGATATTTCAGAGAAGATTGGGGGTTGACAGTCTGCTGTGGATGCCTCACCAATTTTAGGGTCCCCATCTTTCTCCAATCCCCCTACTGGGAGTAAGTTTCCAAACCCTGGGAAGTCCCTCCCTATGAGCACCGGGTATGGGAGTTTAGGGACTACACCTGCTGCTACCTCAGTAGTGTTCCCTTGGATCTCGATTTTTACTGGGATGGGGTAGTAACTAACTGTCCCATGGACACATGTTATCCCCATACGTTTAGCCTACAGCAGCTGACTACGCTTCACGAGCTTCCCTGAGATAAGCGTGATAGCACTCCCCGAATCAACCAGTGCCATGCTCCCTACCCCATTTAGTTTCACTGGTCTGGTATACATATGTGGGGTTAGTGAGACCCCCCACAAGGTGGATTAGGGAGCATGGATCTGCCCAGTTCCCCAGGTTACACTGCATACGTTCCTCAGCATTGGGACACTGTGCAGCTATGTGTCCCCACTCCCCGCAGGTATAACATCTGTATGGAGCCCTAAGCGTTCCCCAGTCTCTTGGTTTGGGCAGTCTAACATCACGATCCTCTTCTCCCTCAGTGCTCCGACTCTTTGTGGCCTCTAATGGGCCTTCAGCCTCTCTCTTTTTCCACCTGGGCCCTCCTGGTGGCCCAGTCACCCGAACTTTAGGGCTTGGTGCTGCTAGTTTAACCTGGGGTGCCTCTTCCTTAACTGGTCGGGTCAGCTCCCTCGCTGTCCTTCGCCTCTCTACCAGGGCGACAACCTCATCATAGGTGGAGGGTTCGTTCTGGCTTACCCAGGCACGAAGGTCTGGTGGTAGTCCCCTCATGTATCGGTCGATGACCAGAACCGCTAGTATCTCTTCCGGACTCCGGGACTCTGTTTGCAACCACTTTCGTGCGAGATGGATGAGGTCATACAATTGGGACCACGGGGTTTTGTCTTCCTGGTACCTCCAACCTTGATACTGATGGGCCCGCACTGCTGTCGTTACCCCAGATCTGGCCAGGATCTCTGCTTTCAGCTGGGGGTAGTCTGCCGCAGCCTCTTCAGGCAGATCATGGTAGGCCTTCTGGGCCTCCCCACACAGGAATGGGGCAAGGATGCCAGATCACTGATCTCGAGGCCAGGCCTCACATAGGGCTGTCCTCTCAAAGGCCAGAAGGTATGCCTCTACATCATCCTCCCGTGTCATTTTCTGCAGCCAATGGCTGGCCCGTATGAGCCCCGTCCCACCATGGCTGCGATTCAGCTCTGTAAGGGACTTTACCTGGTTTACCAGTTCCCGCAACATAGCTCGGTCTTGAGCAGCCTGGTCCATCAGCAGGCGATTAGTCTCTTGCTGCAGCCGCACTGCCTCCTGTTGGGCGGCTGCTTGGACACGGGTAGCCTTCTCCAGGGCCGCCATAGCTTGTATCAGTGCCCGCACTATGTCATCCATTGTGGTGAAAAAAAATAAACCCTCTCCCTTTTTGTTTTTGTTTTTGTTTAAATCACCCTCCTTCTTCCGCCGCGCTGTGCACCCCAAGATCCCATTCCTGACACCAGTGTGACAAAGTTCCTTCTCTATCTTGGTGGGTCCTGCGCTTATTGGCGGATTTTCTTGCCTCAGAGATTCACCATGTGGGTTGGGGAACAGCCCAGAGACCTTCCCCTCTGGGAGAACCCACAGTCCAGGTCAATTGGGAGGTTTGGGGGGAACCCGGGCCCGCCCTCTACTCCGGGTTCCAGCCCAGGGCCCTGTGGACTGCAGCTGTCTATAGTGCCTCCTGTAACAGCTGCATGACAGCTACAACTCCCTGGGCTACTTCCCCATGGCCTCCT
>NW_020672291.1:0-3011 GCF_002925995.2 Terrapene triunguis | reverse complement strand
CTTGAGGTAGCACAACTTGTCAGCTGCTAACAGGGCCACCCTGCAGCATGGATGCAGGCTAGCTCCGCTTGAGAGTTACAAGTCCTCCAGTGCCTTCCCATAATTCCTCTGGTGTGCCCAGACACGACAGACACATTCTCCCACAATTTGCTGGGAAAGAGCCTGGAGCGGCTCAGCAGAGTGCAGTGCAAAGAACCATGGGGTGGGCTCCCCGAAATCTCAGCAGCACCCCCGAGTGAGGAGCCCGCAGCTCCAGTGTTCTCTCGCGGCCGGGCCGTTCTCAGTCGAGCGAGGCTGACTGGAGAGGACTCGCTTTAGTGCGGCTGACTCGCGCTAGCTCTGCGGTGAAGACAGACCCTCGGGTGCCGGAGGGGAGACTATTAATACACCACTGTAAAGCTTGTAGCTGCTCACAGTAGATCATATGTCATGCTGGAGATGAAGTAACCCTTTCCCGTTCCACAGCATTGCCAAAGGCCTCACCCATCTTCTCTGGCTGCAGGCGGAGGCTCTTTTCATCCTGGGTGATGACCTGTCGCTGCTAGGAGGCTATGGGATTTTGGCCCTGGTGGGGGATCCGTAATCACACTGGTGTGCAGGTGCTCCAGGATGTCATGCTGCTGATATCCGTGCGAAGAGGCCCTCGGGTGAGAATGCGGGTTTCCTATGTCACAGGGCGGGGTTCCCCCCCCGGAGTCCTCACAGCAAACAGGCCTCACGCACTCCCGCGTAGGTCCAACGCTGTGTGCGTCATTCCCAATGTGCTACAGCCCGGCGCATAAAGCTTCTTACCTTCTCCCTCGGCGCAGGGGGAGAGATCTCATCGCTCAGTGATCCGGGGCGTCTCTGGCCCTTCCTCCCAGCCTCCCTTGTCTTGCGTTTAACTGGAGGGAGGGATAGCTCAGTGGTTTGAGCATTGGGCTGCTAAACCCAGGGTTGTGAGTTCAATCCTTGAGGCAGCCACTTAGGGATCTGGGGCAAAATCAGTACTTGGTCTTGCTAGTAAAGGCAGGGGGCTGGACTCGATGACCTTTCAAGGTCCCTTCCAGTTCTAGGAGATGGGATGGGATATCTCCATAATTTAACTGCCCTCCACTGACAAGCGGAATCTCCTGGGCAGCTGTTTAATCATCCAGTCCATAATTGATTGTCTCCTCAGTCTGGCCCATGTGGGGGTGCTTGGGAAGTGCAGTGACAAGTCAGCCTTAGGTGACTCACAACCTACCAGCCCCTTGTTGGGACTTACTGGTACAGCAACCAGGGGCCTTGGCTTTCCCAGAGCGTTTCCTCTGGCTAGAGTGAAACGATCCCCAGGGGAACGATTCTTTTTGCGTCGCCTGCATTCAATCTCCCTTCCTGAGCTGAGCTTGCTCTGCGGACTCGGAGGAGAAGGGGATATTGATAAAGCAGCGGTAGCACACGCCGATGTGTTTGCCGGTCAACGATGTGATACGGCACCGGTGTATTTCAAAGTGCGATCCACTAAGTTCATAACAACCCGGTGAGGGCAGCCCAGGCGGATGAAAGAAGCCTGTTGGCAGTGCAGTGCAGTTTCACAGGTACTGAGTTCTTGGCAAATGCTGCGTGCACATCACAAGCTCTGAGTGCTGCTAATTATGTTCTACCTCCGACTGTTCTGCCAGGAAGCCCATGTGCTGATCCTGTGTGCAAACGAGAATGGAAAGGCTCTGCTTCTGTCGCTGCCTCCCAGCTCCACTCCCCAGCCCCTCTCCAACAGGGGTGATCCACTGTCCCTGCAAACAGCCAGCCAGAAGCCCTTGCCTCCCCCTGGATGGGGAACCCTATCCTCAGTTTAAACCCTGTTGCCACTGAATAACCCCAATCATTAGCACCTCCTTGCAGCCGAGAGTTCTGTAGATCTCTGCTCCTTCCCCTTCTCCTTGCTTGCCTGTCCCTGTGCTCTCCCTACCAGAGAAGGGATTGTCTTGAGCTTTCTGGCAAGACTCAGAGTTTTCCAGCCAATGACCACTCTGTGCCTCAGTTTCCCCACCTGTAAAATAGGAGTAATAGTCACCTCTGCAAATTGCTTTGCAATCCTCCAAGAGTAGGCACTGTCAGTGCAAAGGGTAAGCAGTTGCACAGGAACCGGCCATCTGTTTTCATACAAAACTTCCATTAACCCCAGTGACTGTTTGTTTATTATAGTTGCATTTCGGTAGCAGCTAGAGGGCTGACCCCCCCTTGTGCTAGACACTGTACAGACATTTACCAAAGAGACAATCTTTGCCCCACAGAGCTTGTAATCTAAGTGTAAGGCAAGAGACATGGAACCATGGCAGGCCATGGCCCATTAGTATAAAGACACAAGGTGGCAGTGACGAAAAATTCAGCTGCCCGATCTTTGTCACGGAGCCTGAACCAGGAGGTTGTCAATAAGCAGCAGCAATGGTTTTAAACTATACTATCACGCTGCAAAACAAAACATTGGGGTGTAGTTAGTTTCTCCAGTGCATTTTGAAGTGCGTTATACCCGTGAATGAGCTGCTATTGTTCTAAATGTTTGCACCGCCTCACTGAATTGGGGCAGAACTGAAGATGCATTTTTGGAAAGTTAACGGAATTAAATAGTTGGGTGGATGTGTGTGCGTATTTGTGGGTGGGCGGAGGTGTGGTACTGTCTCCCTTTGTTGTGTGGCAGCAGCTCTCTATATAAATAGCTATTTCTAAATATTGCGTCTTTTGTGAGTACTGCATTGTATTTCAGGGACACAGAGATCCTAATGCATAATGCTGTAATATTATTAAGGCAGTTTTCTCAACACACACTAGTAATAGAGAAAATGCGGATGCTTCTCTGTATAGTACAAATTCAATTGCAAATAGAAGTAAATGAACGCGTGCTGTGAGCATGCACAAACTGAGATATTCAATATATAATGGCCAAATGCCCATATGATCATTCAGCGCTTCCTGTGGTCTTGGACTGTCCGTTATAAAACACCGCCCATTTGGGGTGTAGAGGACCCTAATGATTTTTGGCCCAAATCCTC
>NW_020672290.1:0-3328 GCF_002925995.2 Terrapene triunguis | reverse complement strand
CAGAAGCCAACCGCATCTCCATGGGTTTGGCCCTCACAAGGGCAGGCAGGGGCTTCCTGGATCCCAGTTGCTCACAGCCAGCCCATCCCCTGCCTCTAAAGCCATCAATCATGCCCCCAGGTTGGCCACAAAGGAACAGCCATTCTCCACCTGGACTCAGCTTTGCTTGTTTTCCTTTCACTCAGAACCATCCTTCTTCTCCTGGACTGCAAGTAGCCATCCCTGGGATGCCAAGAGGCAGGCACAGGATTCTACCTCCCAGCAGCCAACTCCACCTCTCCAGGCTTGGCAGAAGGAATGGTGGCACTCTACTATCCCCACTTAGCTGCACAGCTTCTTCCCTGCTTTCCTCAGCTTGACTTTCCTCTTTTGCCCCATTCCTGTCTTACTTCCTCCTTTTGCAAGTCATGCAAAGGAGGCCAGCAGGAAGTGACAGCCTCCGTAGGCCAACCTCCAAGGGCAGAGGAGGCCAATCCACAAGCCTCCAAAAGGTGACATGGCTAACTCCTCTAGGTTCTCCAGACTGATGCCAAGGTGCTTTCTCCACTGATGTCACCAGCCTCTGTCATGTGGGGGTTGGAGTTATTCCGGGGATGGGCCAATAGCAGAAGGAGGAACGCCTTCCTGGACAGCAAGGGGATTTGGGAAAAGGAAGCCATCATGTTTCTGCCTGGTTTTGAACCAGGGGCCTTTTGCATGTTAGGCAAACGTGATAACCACTACACTACAGAAACTCCATTCACTGGAGTGGTGCTCACCCTGGCACACACTGCTGGGCAAACCTAGAGACAGTGGTGGCAGCCCTTCGATAGGTGAGCTGGTAGAGCAGAGGACTGGAGTCGGTGCTCAGGAAGTCATCCTTACATTGCCCTTGTGATTCTTGCTTGAAGGAGAGCTTCTTTTTCTTCCCCTGGCTACAAAGAGCAAGAGAAGAATGAAAGGTCAGGTGGGTCAACTTGGTGCAGAAGCCCATGCTGTCTTTTCCTGCTGCATAGCCTGAAATGAGGGACTAATGGCAGTTAAAGGCACTGCTGCACTTTCAGAAAACAGGCCAGCCTGGCACAAAGGGGGATAGAAGAGCATGTCAAAGCTCAGGATTGAACCAGGGACCTTTAGTCTAGCATTCTCCCACCTGAACTAGAATCATAGAATATCAGGGTTGGAAGGGACCTCAGGAGGTCATCTAGTCCAACCCCCTGCTCAAAGCAGGACCAATTCCCAACTTTATCAAGCCTGACCTTAAAAATCTCTAAGGAAGGAGATTCCACCACCTCCCTAGGGAACCCATTCCAGTGCTTCACCACCCTCCTAGTGAAAAAGTTTTTCCTAATATCCCAACCTAAACCTCCCCCACTGCAACTTGAGACCATTACTCCTTGTCCTGTCATCTGGTACCACTGAGAACAGTCTAGATCCATCCTCTTTGGAACCCCCTTTCTGGTGGCAGCCAACCCGCCTCTGCCTGGGAAATCTTCCTCTAGAGAAAAAGAGCATTAGTCTGTGCAAAAAAGCAGAAAACATAGAGTTCTGCATTGAAACCCAGCAATGTGCTTGTTCTCTCAAGAAACCAGATCCAAACCAGGCAGCACTATCCTACAGAAAGACCAGAAAGTGCAGTGGCTTAGATATGATTGGTGGGAATTTTCCCAGTGGTGGTTACTTATCTTTCAATGCTGGAATTCAGGTACAGTTCAACTTGTCTTTGGAAAGGACTACCTGCAATTCACAATCATCACTGAATTTAAACAGTCAATGGAAAAGGGAACAGTGAGAGAAAAAACATTAGAGAAAGAGGAAACATATGAATGAGAGTCTCCATTGTATGTTATGCAGAGAAAATGATGTATTTTTTTCACTTAACCTATTCCTCAACAGGAGAGCACTTACCCTTGTCGATATTCCAGCAAGTGCTCCTGTTGGGGTGCAAAGTCAGCGAAGCTCCATTGCGATTCTCTGGATTCCTACTTCAGCAGTGACTAAGTTTCTTTTTGGCTTACTGCTTTTCTGTCTGGGATGTTTTTCTTTGCTGTGGTACAGAAAAAGGACATCATTGTGAGCGGCTCATAAAGGCATGATTAACTATTGCCTTCCTTGCTCAGATTTACTTGCTTCCTCGCCCTATTCCTGCCTTAGTTCCTGGGTTACCGGAAGGTGACAGGGGCCCAGTGGTAGGAGGAGGAAGTTGGGCAGCTAGACCCTGGTGGCAAAAGTCCTGCCACCACATGCCACCTCACTTTCTTCTCCCAGCTTCAAATATTGGCCACCAGAGACTTGGTGCCCAGCAGCACAACAGAAGGCACTGGACAGAGCTACCCTCACGTTGAAGCTCCAGCTCATTCAACCGTATCTTCAATCGATGATGGCCAATGAGAGACCAACATCCCTTGCTATTTTAGCACTTGAAAATGCCATTGGCCAATCTTTGGGTCTCTCTAATGCTGCGCTTCAGTTCATGACGGCAAAGGTGAGCAAAGCGACCTTTGAACTAAAGGAGTATGGTTAACATTCTAACGCTATCTCTTACTTTAAGACTATTTAATACTGGTCTACCCTGTGTTGTTGACAGTTTGATTTCTAGATATCAGTACATTTCAGTACTGTTAAAATTTAAGAGTTTCTATATGCTTAGAGGAAATGAATTTGTTTTATTTTCTTATATATGGCATGAATAAATACAGGTTTACAGATCCTAGCATGCAAATTTATCACCTTATATGACAGAGAAAATCATGCATCCAAATTGTGCATCAAAATCATGAAATGAGCTGCAAATGCAATGAAAAATAAGATATTCAAAAGTTTAACGTATGGGGAGGCAGGCACCGAAGACACGTCGTGCCTGGGGTGCCATTTGGTCTAGGGCAGACCTTGTCAGGGAGAACAGGAGTTAGTTTCACAAACCTATTTTCAAGCTGTAATCTGTGGCAACCTGCTCTGTGGAAGGGATTCCGGTAGCCCAGACTTAGGGCTGGAACAGGTCCCTGATTTAGCGGGTGGCTGCATGGTTTACAGCACTCTGATTGATCAGATAATCTGTCTCTCCCCAACCCTCAGATCTGCGTCCCCATAATGCTCCTGCACTGCCTCCACTCCTTTCACACTCAATAGCAAGAAGCAGCATCAGGGGTTAGAGATGAGCCATAGGGCACTACATGAATGACAGAGGCTTCAGGAGCACAGAGTGTTTGCCTGTCTGGGGCATGTTGACTGAGACCTCAGGGACACATTGTGAGGTAGAATCCCAGGCATCTATATGAAAGTAGCATAAGGACGTAAGAACAGCCATACTGGGTCAGACTGGGTCCATCTAGCCCAGTATCCTGTCTTC
>NW_020672289.1:0-2760 GCF_002925995.2 Terrapene triunguis | reverse complement strand
CAGATACAATGGAGCTGTTCTGTGTGCGTGAATCCAATTGTACCTACACTTTCTTGTCCAAACTTTGCTTGCTGCTTTTTTGGCCATACTGCTACCTTTGTTGTCTGTGGACTAACACTCCTGATCTGTGTCACTGTGTCTTACTCACCTGTATCCTACTGCTGATTCTGTATCCTCTATCATACCTACTCCAAGGACTTTAACTCAAGTGCGTTATGAAAAATTACTGCAAAAATGGCACGTTTTCATTAAAGGAAGCTTCTCACTGCATGTACCCAGAGTCACATCAGCTTATTTAACTGACAACAATATTTCTCACTACTTTTTAGTCCTGTCTGCTTTTCAGAACTAAGGTAGCGGGAGCTGGATTTTATTCTGGTTGGCTCATCATTGACAGAATTGCTAACTAAGCTCCAATTGGAGCTTAATCTATCACGGGTGATGGTGCATGAGCCAGACAACAAACGCACACACACCATGACTTTCAGATCCCAGGTGGAGTTTGCAGAGCTGGCAGTTACAGAAACCATCTGATCACATTGATATGGAAGCCATCAAGAGACAATAAACTTGGAAAATCACGGTGCCATTTTTACAGTCACATTATAGAGTTGAGCAGCACTTTAATGCCAAGCTGACTAAAACGTTGGCACTTGATTTACTGGCATCTTCACTTGAGGAAGGGTGAGGCAATGGCAATTCACCTCCCAATCACAACAGGCATGTAGATCAGTTGTTATAGCACTGACTCGGAGGGGGGGCATTGGGTGAATTGAGGAAGGCGATTTTGAAGAGAGAAGGGGTAGAAGGTCAGTACTACCACAGCATCCAGCAGGATGCCACCACATGTACGTGCAGTTTCCAGAAATCACATGGCGCTTGTGATCTGTTTTACAAGTTTAGGGAGACAATAGTTGAATGGTCAGCCAGCTCCTCTGTCTGCTGGGAGGTGCTTGATGATGGGTTTGTCCAGAGTCCCTGGTTTGCACACAGCATGCTTACCCCACCCCTAGAAATGGATTTAAGGAAATTGGCAATTTCTGCTTGAAATTTCACAAGCACAAAGCATTGACCCAACGCAGAATTTTACCTTTTTCACAAGTGTCAGTGCAACTATCACCAATGAAAAGGGTGTGGGGAGTAAATTTACTATGCCATGTTACTGTTCTTTTTATTATTTAATTAATAAACAGCTTATAAATTATAACATTTCCATTATTCAAATAAAACGAACGATAGCATGAAAGGATAAAACAAGAGGAACCATTAATGATCCTCACTATAAAGTTCTACTCTCTGTCTTAGGTACTTACAGGTCTCCATTACTGTAGTATCGAAGCACCTCACAATATTGAATGTATTTATCCTCACAACGGGCCTGTGAGGCAGGGCAGTGCTGTTATCCCCATTTTACAGATGGGAACTGAGGCACAGAGAGAATAAGTGACTTGCTTAAGGTCACACAGTAAGTGTTTGGCAAAAGAGGGAATTGAACACAGGGCTCCCAAGCCCATGTCCTAACCACTGAACCATCCTTCCTCTCCTGTAGATTGTGTCCTCACTTGATTCCCTGTTCAGCATGAGCCTAACGTTTTTGAAGTTTGAATAGGATGATAAAGTACTCAGGGAAGAATAGGCTGGATTTTGATCTGGTATGTTGTGTTCAGACCAGCTCTTCACCTTGAGAAGACTTATTGATAAAGTCATAGCATACCAGCAGAAGATGGTTTTTATCTTCCTTGATTTTATGAACGCATTTGATAGCATCCACAGAGAAGCTCTCTGGAAGATACTGAGACACTATGGAATCTCAGCAAAGAATTTGATGAAATTTTGGTATAACGAGTCTGTATACTGTTTCAGAGTAGCAGCCATGTTAGTCTGTACCTGTAAAAAGAACAGGAGTACTTGTGGCACCTTAGAGACTAACAAATTTATTTGAGCATAAGCTTTCGTGGGCTACAGCCTACTTCTTTGGATGCATAGAATGGAACATATATTGAGGAGATATATATACACATACAGAGA
Organism: Terrapene triunguis; assembly: GCF_002925995.2. Classification (NCBI taxonomy): domain Eukaryota; kingdom Metazoa; phylum Chordata; order Testudines; family Emydidae; genus Terrapene; species Terrapene triunguis. The sequence continues at coordinate 732 of NW_020672289.1, read as the reverse complement.
GCATGAAAAGGTAGGAGTTGTCTTACCAACTCTGAGAGGCCAATTAAATAAGAGAAAAAAACTTTTGAAGTGATAATCAAGATAGCCCAGTACAAACAGTTTGATAAGAAGTGTGAGAATACTTACATGGGGAGATAGATTCAATGTTTGTAATGGCTCAGCCATTCCCAGTCTCTGTTCAAGCCTAAGTTGATTGTATCTAGTTTGCATATCAATTCCAGCTCAGCAGTTTCTTGTTGGAGTCTGTTTTTGAAGCTTTTCTGTTGCAAAATTGCCACCCGCAATTTTCAGGGCAGAGAACAGAGACACAGAACAGTTTTCTAAGATTGCTATCGGTGTAAGACAAGGTTGTGTACTATCCCTACTTCTGTTCTGCCTTGTGTCACCATGCCTCAGTGGGTCACAACTGAGAATACCAAATTCAGGACAAGCTGTTGAGAAATAGGGCAGACATATCCCCAAACTGGTGGTTATTCTCCCATAAGATATACCAAACCAGCAACAAAAGTAAACTTCTCTCTCACCACACTGGCTAAAAAGCAGTCAGAAATGTAGCCTCCTTAGATATTCCAGTCCTGGATTCAACACCCAGATACTAGACTTAATGATGAGTGGTTATTTAAAACCAATTTCATCAACCAAAGGGTTCTTCTGATCCCAAAGGACCAGCCACATAGTGACCTGGCTATATAGCTCAGATTTTACCCAATAATCACTATGTTGCCAATCCTT
>NW_020672288.1:0-1540 GCF_002925995.2 Terrapene triunguis | reverse complement strand
TAATGTGTGTGCACAGCTGGTTGAAAGCCCATAGTACAAGAATCATAAAATATCAGGGTTGGAAGGGACCTCAGGAGGTCATCTAGTCCAACCCACTGCTCAAAGCAGGACCAATCCCCAGACAGATTTTTACCCCAATTCCCTAAATGGCCCCCTCAAGGATTGAACTCACAACCCTGGTTTTAGCAGGCCAATGCTCAAACCACCAGGTGGGTTGTGTGTGTGGGTGTGGGTGGGTGGGTGGGTGGTGCTCTGCAGCTTCTATTGAGGGAGGTCCACCCAAAAATGTGGGGCTGAAATAGTGCTCAGACAATGATCCCCACCGGTGACCTGGGTTCAATGAAATTTCCCCACCATCTCGATTCCTGGGCTCTATCCCTGCCTCTGGGTTTTTTGCTGTCTATTAGAACAGGAGTCAGTACTGGTGGCTTCTCTTTCTGGCTCTGCCACCGCCTTGCTGTGTAGGCCCAAGCATTGCAACCAGAAGGACAAATGTGTGTGTGTCTCTCTCCCAGGGCTGACCATCCATGAGACCGAAGACCTGTGTTGCTGGAACTAGCACCAGGACAGGAGGCTCCTGGGCTACAGGAACACAGCCAGAGTGGGGGAGGTAAGGACACTCTGCCAGGGCATGAGACAGCTCAGGGAGTGGGGGTGGCTGGGTCCCCTGCAGTGCCTGCCTCCTGGGACCACCAGACGGAGACGCCGTTCTAGCCCCAGGACGTGGAGCCTGGCTCTGGGCAATCTGCTAATGCCTCACGCCCTGTTGGTTTTAGGTCTTTGGCAAGTTCTGCTCCGAGGGGCAGAGAAGGTTCTTCGTCAATGCTGGCCATCCACGCCCCCTGCAGCGTGTCAGCCAGGCTGGGCTGTTCCTCACCTACTCCCTCCTGGGGGAAGCCCAGCAGCTGATGCGGGACAAGGTGAGCACCTGCATTAGAGTCAGGAGATTGGGGCAGGGCCCAACCCCATCCCCATCTTGTGGCCGTTCGCTGGCCTGGCAGCAAGGAGCCTGGTGGAGAATGAGAGGGAGAGCAGGTGCTCCTGGGAAGGGAGATGAATTCACCTCCATGAGGCGGAGGGAGCCAGCTTGTCCTCGGAGCAGCTCCAGCCCTGCTCTTTAGCCAGGCTAATTAATGAGAAGTATTGCCTCAGCATGGACTTATGTTCTTAGGATACAGTGCTTATCACTCTTGGGAAGGGCAGAACAGTCCCCCAAGTGCCCTCTGCGAACCTCTCCTGTCCCACAGGGCCGCACCCAGTTCCCAGTGGCCTAGTGTCACCCGAGCCATCACCGAGAGTTGCTCCCATCACTGGCAGCCTGGGAGGCCAAGGACTGAGGGGTGATGGGGACTGACCAGGCAGGGCTGGGGCACATGGGTGGGGGAAGCTTGTCCTGCTGATGGCAGGGCTGGACCCGCTCTGGAGAGAACGGGAGGATTCAGTCAGCAGGGGCTGCCGATCCGCCCCAGTCACCAGGGCTGCCATCCTGCGGTTTCAGCATTAGTGGCTGGGGTGACTTGGGGAAAGGTCTCAACCTCCC
>NW_020672287.1:0-1650 GCF_002925995.2 Terrapene triunguis | reverse complement strand
GGGCAGGGGTCGCAAGCTGGAGGATTCTCTGCGACTTGAAGTCTTTAAATCACGATCTGGAGACTTCAACAGCTGAGTTAAGGGAAAGCGGGTGGGTCAGCTTTTGTGGCCTGCATCATGCGGGAGGTCAGACTAGATGACCATAATGGTCCCTTCTGACCTTTAAGTCTATGAGTCTATATCCCACATCTGAAAAGTGAAATTCTTTCAACCCCCAGCAGTGTGTGTGTAGATGTGGGATTGTTTCAACTCAAGAACTAGCACTAAAAGATAATAAACTTACCACTGAAGTGAAAAACGCAATGAGGTGGTGGATTATGGGGTTTGTAGAAACAGGCTGGGAAAAATCAGCCAAATAAACATGACTGCACAAACTTCCCATTTGAGATATTTGTTGCCGGATTTCTACTGCATTAATAGCCAGAGTCTCTTAAAAACTAGCCCCAAAGTAGCCCAGTCTGTATCAATAAGAATCAATTAAAAACTTGTGTTAATCAAAGCTGAGATGCAGACACAGCCTATTGTACAGCTGGTGAAGTCACAGGGACACACTCCCGCTAGTGCTGGTTCTGAAATAACAGCAGAAGCAGATCAAAGAGAATGAGCCCATGTAGGTGCTATGGGCAGCTGCCTTCCCAGTGCATCACTTACCTGGGAGGTGTTTCACAAAACACAGCACTTCCCCTCTGGAAGAGAAATAAGCCCCCCCACCCCAGGTCACTGTACTTTCCATGGGGCTGTTTGTCCTGAGGGACCTTGATCTCTCTGGCTAGTCCATGGTGATTCCTAAAGAGCCATTTGGGGAGCAGGAGTCATCCCAATGGAAATCTCTTCACTTCTTTCTTGGTGCCATCCTCTTAGCCCTGGCTTTGGATGCGGCTTTAGCCTTTTTCTCCCCCTTCTTGATTTTAGGTGGGATCTTGACCACCGTCTGGGTCTTGGCATCTTAGACCTTTTGAGGGCTTTTCCCTGCATTTTTTGGTCCTGCTGCAGACACCACCTTCTAACGACTATTCCTGAACATGGGATGGGGTGGCATTTCCGGGGATCCTGGCAGCTCTAGCCAGCTTCTAGGTGGCTATTTTCCTTCTCAAAGCCACTGGCTTCTTCTCATGCCTTGTTCTGGGGGCCCAGATGTTGCCTGAATGTGAAGGAGCCAAGATGCTGGTGACCTTTCCCTCACCAAGATGTCTTTGCTCATCGGAGTCCTGACCCCCAACTGGATGTGGTTCTTGTTCTTCTACACAGCATAGCCCCTGGAGAACAGGGATCTGCAAATGTGCATTCATAATATACCTTTGTTTAATTGATGAAAACATAAACTAGACACAGAAGACTGGAACTGATTTCAGCTGATGGACAGGTTAGCTGGGTTTTTATTCATTTGCACAGGAAAATGTTGAGTGTTCAAATTCCTTTCAAGCCTCCCCATTCAGTGGAACTCCTGAACATAATGGAAATTGATATGAATATGTTTTCCTTTAAAAAAAGGCTTCTAAAGGGATACTTGGATTTAAAAAAAGGACAATTTGATCTGCGTTCAAACACTCTACCACTGAGCTATACCCGCATTACAATGCTGTGCTAGAGTCTGTGATCTTACGGACCTTGAAGGACAGACCCTGCTTCAACAAGCTCCTTTTCCATTCC
>NW_020672286.1:0-1677 GCF_002925995.2 Terrapene triunguis | reverse complement strand
GGCCAATGCTCAAACCACTGAGCAATCCCTCCCCCCAAGCATCTGCCATGTAGACATGGCCCTGGGCCCTGACCTCCAGGAGAGGGGCAGGGCTTAGCACACAGCCTTCTCCTCGGCATTTCCCATTGGCTGGCTCCCACCTCGTTCGCTGGCTCTTGTTACTCCCCTTCTCAGGCACCTCTCTCCCCCATCCATCAAGGGGGCAGCCTGGATGCCTGACTCCCAGGCCTCGTGGATGACCTCGTTATTCCAGCGAATGTCTAGGCCCTACAACGCTCAGCGTCACCACCCCCCAGTGCCTCCATGGAGCTGGGCCTCAGTTCCCCTCTGTACACCGGGGCCAAGAGCCCTCCCTCAGATCCTGTACAGAGTGCAGCCTGTCCCAGCACCACCCACCGTGCTCTACGGGGGCAGGTGGCTTCTGAGCTGTGTCAGGGCAGAGCCTGTGCTGGCCCGGCATGAATGCTGCTGGCCCACATGGGCTCTCTGAGGCTGGGCTCCTTTCATGTATGTGCTTCTCTGGGGCCTGTACAGCACCTGGCACAATGGGGTCTTGGCGCATGACTGGGGCTCCTGGGTGCTACTGTAATACCATTCATAACGTCCCCTCTTGACTTAAAGACCTCAGCCAATGTCTCTAAACCCAGACACGGCGTCTTTCCAGAGGCCCAGATCCTAACTGGCCTAAATCAGACACCTGCATGTGTAAATGGGCCAATCCTGAAGGTCATTAACTCGGGATGATCCTCTGTTCTACTACAAACACCCTAGCCAAGAGACTGGCTCCCAGGGGTTTGTCTGGGGAGGGGGTGGCCTGGCCACAAAGACACCTGCTCGAGGTCTGGGATCACCGGGGGAGGCTGAGGCAGGTGACAGCAGGGCTGGAAGGTTACAAAGGGCCGAGGCTGATCTATTTTGGGTCTTTGTACATTTTCATCAGCTAAAGAAGAAGGGCTGCCCAGAGCTCCCCCGCCCCAGTTGCTGCAGAACCCCAACGTGGTGAGGGGGACCCTGCGACCTGAACCCAGACAGACCCTGAAGGACTCCCAAGGGACAGGTGAGCTGGCGAGCGGTACTGCGGTTGGGGGATGGTTGTTTCCTTTATGATCTGGGCTCCCTGGGCTCTGTTAAGTGAAGAGCAATGGGGCTAGAATCCTGCACGCGGTGTCTGTGCGCTCCGTGCTATACTGACCACCCGGCCCCTGGAAGAGGGAACCCAGCCGGCCCACGCCTTCAGGGGGAGTTCTGGGAGAAGATGGGGTTTAAGCTACGGGGCTACTTGGGGGTCAGTGCTGGGCCTAGGGCCTAAGGCAGGTGGGCCGCGGGGCTCTGTTTCTGTGAAGGGGTAACAGACAGAGTCAGTGCCCAGAAAACGTGCCCCAGAGGCCAAGGCAGACACCAGCGCTGCAGCCTGCTGAGACCCCAGGAAGCTCAGAGCACCCAGGGAGATTCAGTGTCTGGACCCCCATAGCAATCTGGTGAGCTGCCAACAGGGGCAGCCCAACTGATTTGGGACAGAGGCCTCTCTGGGGGAAATAGGAGAGAGAGGCAGAGTTGTGCCCCATGCTCATGCTCTGGCCCTAGGTACCAGAGACCTGGAGTCAGGGGAAGAACTGAGCCAGAGAAGCATCAACAGACCCAGATCCAAGTTTATTCATTGCACTGGGCACAAAGGGC
>NW_020672285.1:0-2145 GCF_002925995.2 Terrapene triunguis | reverse complement strand
CGGAGCCAGGGCAGACAGACAGTCTGCCTTAGCCCCGCCAGACTTTTCGCACCTAAAATCTCCGGGTTTGGCTTCAGTAGCCTCTAGGAGATAGAGGAAGGGGGAGGAGTTGATCAACGAGGCCCATGGACCCCCTGGAGTACCCTTTGAGAAATGCTGCTCTAAGATATTAATTTCAATGGGAGTTAGGCACTTATATACCTTTGAGGATCTGGACCTTAGAACCTAATTGTAACCCCCTGTCATAGGTTTTACCCCCACTCTGGACTTTAGTGTACAGATTTGGGGACCTGAATTACCAGTTTAGATCTGGTTTTGCTGCCACTACTCCCAAGTTTTAACTCCTTTCCCTGGGTACCCTTCAGAGACTTCTGCACCAATTTTCTGGTGAACACCGATCCAAACTCTTGGATCTTAAAACAAGCAGAATTTAACCATACCCCCTAATGTCCAAGACAAGTTACAAAGAAAATAAACATAAACCTATTTATTCCCTTCACTAATACTCACTACTTGATAAGAGGCTGATTTCCGGAGCATTCCCACTCCGGTCAAAACTGAAACTGAAACTAAACAAAGGAAACTTCCCTCCTTCCTTTTGAAACATCTTATCCCCCCATTGGTTCCTCTGGTCAGGTGTCAGCTAGGCTAGGTGAACTTCTTAACCCTTTACAGGTAAAAGAGGCATTAACCCTTAACTATCTGTTTATGACACACACACCCCTTTCATTTTTGAGATTCTTCACCTGTGTTTTTACTTCAGGTGCTATAGAGAGGTGCATCATAGAAACATCCACATCATATCTCTGGGATTTTGTCTTCATACATTTGGAAAGTCCTCCCAATGCATGGTATAGTATACAATTTTCAGCAGACAAAAAGCCTACCAATTCTGGAAAAAGCAGGTCATGTTTGGTGTGACGCTTCACCCCATATTCTTCATAGAAATATGGTTATGATATGAATATGGCATGACTAAGATATACTTTATGCAAGATGGCTCATGTACGTAAAGGTTATGATTTATTGAATGTGATTATCCAATTTGTATTCATGTATCATTTATGTATCTGAAGCTAGGAATGTTGACCATGTATCTGTATTTCAGATGTGCTAGACAATGGACCGTGAAAGAGTTTAGTCTTCCTGTGGACGCTCCAAACAGCTTGCGAGTAATCGCTACTACGACCCTGCAGAGACATGTGACTGAGCCACCTGGTACCGGACCCCACCTTGGAATGCCAGTGTTTTTCCGCTGGAAGACAAAGGGTTCCCACCATACACAAAAGCAATATAAGACAGGGGAGTGACATCATCGTGGTTTCTCTTCTGCCTCCCCGCCCAAAAAGACACTGGGAGACACCTGGAAACAAGAACTGAACGGGGGGGAGAAGAGTTGAGCCCAGGCTGGAAGGGTGATTAGCCTGTGAGTAATAATCCCTCATGTTTCCAGCTGCAGGCTTTCAAGAATCTTTGCAATCTGCCTGAAAGAACATTTAGGGTGAGAAATTACTATTTGTAGCCAATTTCTTTAGTTTATTAAGTTTAGTCGGCGTGTTTTGTTTTATTTGCTCAGTAATTTGCTTTGTTCTGTTTGCTATCTCTTATAAGCACTTAAAACCTGCCATTTATAGTTAATAAAAGTGTTTTGTTTATTATTAAACCCATTTTGTGCCATTTCTAACTGGGGAGGAAGAAGGTATGCATCTCTCTCTTCACCTTGAGGGAGAGCGCAAATTGTTATGAGCTTGCGCTGTGAAGATCTTTCTATACGGCACAAGACACTATTATTTTGGGTTTATCCCCCAGCAGAAGTGTGCACGTGAGGGCTGGCTGAGTCCACTCTCACAGCTGACTTCAGTCTGTGTCTGCAGCTGGGGCCTGGTCTACACTACGGGATTAATTCGGATTTAGCAGCGTTAATTCGAATTAACCCTTCATCCGTCCACACTACAGAGCCATTTAGTTCGAATTAAAGGGTGCTTTAAATCGATTTCTGTACTCCACCTCGACGAGCGGAGTAGCGCCAAAATCGATTTTGTTAATTCGAATTAGGGTTAGTGTGGCCGCACACCACCGAATTAATGTGGTTAAAATAAATGGGGTAGTGTGGCCGCACACCACCGAATTAATGTGGTTAAAAAC
>NW_020672284.1:0-3633 GCF_002925995.2 Terrapene triunguis | reverse complement strand
ATTACTGAAGTGCAGAGGGTGAGGAGTTGGACCTGGGGAATGTCATGAGGGGGAGGGTTAGACAAGGGGTGGGGATAACTAAGACAAAAAGTTGGGTGCAGGGAGGAGCCGAGGGGGAAATTGGGATGAGGGGGCAAGGGAGCAGGAGGATGAGGGAACGGGACAAGGAGTCCAGGGGGGAGGAGGAGAAGACATACCTGCAATGCGGAGAGGGGGTGGGGATGGGGAACTGCGATGCGGAGCCGAGAGGGGATGGGGACTAAGACAGGGATGAGCAGCTGAAGCAGGTGTCAGTGATGTGAGACTGTGACTGTAAGTTCAACAAGGCTAGGCTGAAAGGGACTGGGGCAGAAGGGTATATAACCACTAGACTACACTCCCCTCAGAACCCGGACTGGAGCCCAGGGTTCCTGAGACACAGCATTCCTCTGCTGTCAGCAAATATCCAAGAAATCCTCTGGCAAAGTGTGTGTCTCATTTCCCTCTAGTGGCTGGCCCACACAGAGGATGACAACCTACTACTGCTATTATTTACTCTGTTAGCTCAAGTGGCAGAGCTCTATGCTGTGGATCTAATGTTTCTAACCTCTATCCACCTATGTGACTTGCCCAGCATCACATAGAAACTCTGCGCTGGGGAAGGTATACATTTGTCATTGAGGCATTCAGCTGCCTAACCCAGGAGACCCCCCGCCCTGCCTCATTCAGTACACACCTTCCAACTTGTGCAACAAAGAAGATGCCTCCTATAGATAACAGCCTCCTTCACAACCTGATTTGGTCACACAGCAGGTTCATCTTGTTCACTGAAAAAGGCAAGGGGCCCTGGAGTAAAAACAGTATGTGATTATGTAATTAAAGGCTGCATCCTAATGCAGACACACAAGGGGATTGAATTAAGGTTGCACGGGCACCCTTGGTTCTGGTATTTCCTAATAGTTGAGTGCTTAACTTTGCAACTTTAATGATATTCTTTTAAAGCAGTTTTCTTTTTGGATGCAAAATACATCTTTACTAAATACAGCAGATGGAGATAGCAATTCAGTGACAGCGTTTTTATTACCATATGTTGGCATTTGCAGGCTTTGCAGAAAAGATGAGTCTTAAGGAAAGATCTGAAAGATACATTGGCCTAGGAAGATCATCTCAGGCATAAGGGTAGCAAATGGGAAACAGCTTTCATTAGCAAAGATGGGGGCTATGGTAAGAGAAGAAAGGTGCAAGCAGGGCCAGAGTTAAATATAAATCAAAAAGGAATATAGGAACATGCTAGTACATAGATGTGCTAGGAAGCTTCTCAGAAATGTCCTTCCTACATGGTATTGGACAGGAGACCAAACCATCGTCTGACTATTCTAGTTGCAGATGCAGAGATGTGATGCAGTTTACAGGGACCAGCACCCTGGCTGTGGGCCCTTGAACCAGTTATTGCTGTTTTGATTCATTGTGAGATTTATTCATAGGCAATAAAAGCATAACATTTTGAAGGCAAGCAGTTGGCCGAAGCTATTCTCAAGCTGATCTGACTCACCAGGCTAAACAGGACAATTCTGAAGTATACAAGCACAAAAGCCCCAGGTGAATACCATCCCAGTTACACTCATTGGAAAATGGTATATATTTCCCCCCCACAATATTGAGTGCAATCAAACATTTATTTTGTTCCAAAAAAGTCTGGTTTTATGATGGAACAAAAGCAGAATATTAATTAGTTTAAACGTTTTTTTTTCCACTGGAAAAGAAATGGAAGGAAAAAATAACCCTTTGGATTTCAAAAAGTAGTTCTCCTTAAAGAAGCCCTCACTCCACTTAGAGGGGCTATCCACCCCATGACACACATCCTCCTGGTTCCCTATCTTTCTGATCCCCTAATGTTCTCCTTAAATGCAGCCCAATTCTGGAGAGATGCCCATTGTACACCCTTGCTCCCCAGGTGTAACACATTTCTCCACCATAGAATTTTGCAGGAGATGGAAGGAAACTTGGTTGCACATTGAATGTTGTTATTTTCTACTTGGGGTGTATATACTTGGGGTGTAATATACTTGAAATGGCCCCTCGCTTAGCTCTCCAGGCTCACCCATACCTCTTGTTTTAGGGAGAAGCTGCAGCGAGGTGATATATATCCCCCGTTAGCTATTACCAAGTTCGACACATTAAATTGTAGCTGAATAAAGGTCAGTGGTAGGCTGAGAAAACAGACTAAATTACACAAGCCACCTAAGTAAAGAAAGACATTGTGATGTGACATTAAGTAGTACATTAAATTAACTCTAGCTTGGGAAGTTCATCATAGACTGTGTGGCAAAACCAGCCCCATGAAAACATTGCCTTCCAACAGTCATTGCTGGCCCAACCTTAGGGGGTGCTGGGTGCCTCGTGGAAAGACTGAACACCATCAACTCCCAATTAAATCTGTGGTCTCTGTCCTGCACTGTTGATGTCAGTGGACTGGAATCGAGAGAGCTGAGTTCTATTTTTGGCTCTGCCACTGAGTTCCTGCATGGCCTTAGCCCAAGTTACTTAATATCTCTGGGTCTCTCGGCTGTAAAGTTAGGGTAAAACCTGCTTCCCTTTGCAAGGCGCTGTGAGATGCATAGCTGAAAAGGGCTATGTAAGTGTCATTATCCATCACTGGGGGCAGGCCCACCGACCGCAATTCCGGGTCCCAGGAAAGAACAGTCAATGCGCTGCCACTGTGCATCGTGCAGGGCGGGCTGGAGCCAGGCCCCACGCTGCTGCTGGCCCAACATGGCGTCACCACATGGGCACGGAGCTGGACCACGTGCGGCAGCTGGTGCATGCACACACAAGCCGGGCCCCCATGGACGCGGTCTGCCTGACATTTGGGCGGTGCTGTGCTGCTGGGTGTGCTCTTCCAGCATGGACAGGGCTTCCACATGCCCGCCCGCCTGCCTTCACCGCCGCCACCGGCACCAACCCGCGCACGCCTAGGAGCCCTGTGACCCACCCAGGCGATTGAAAAGCAGCAGCTGGGGGCCATCAGGCCCTTTAAAATCATCCAGGCCCCTGGGCAATTGCCCCCTTTGCCCTGCGGGCCTGACTGGAGGTAGGACTAAGCCAGTGGTGTTGTGGGTAGTCGGTCCTCGCAAGATGGAGCCCTGAATTGGTCAGTCAGCGGATGCACAATATCTGCGATTCACTCCTACGGGAATTGGGAGAGGAGAGGTCCTACTAATATTCCAATCGTATTACAGCACAAGCAAAATATGCAGAATGGGACTGATTCCTAATGGCCCCCTTGGAAGCAGGTAGATCAGTGTTAGCTTACAAAGTCCGTGTGAGGTGCTAAATTAGGGCCCTATCTGGCCGCACTTGAGAGGAAGCAGACATAAGGCACCAGACTGCTCTCCTGCATGGCTATCGAGGCCTTAAGCTGATTCTGAGCATGAAGGTGGGGGAAGGGGAGAGCAGAGGTTGTGGGTGCCCGATACTCCTCTCCTGCAAGTAAGTGGGAGCGGAGGACATGAGATGGCAGGAGGATGGTGCGTGGGGTAATGGGCCAACACAATGTATGCCCTCATTCCCCATCTCTACATCCCTCACCCTAGCTCCTGGCCAGACTCTGCACCCCAACCCCCAGCCTGCTCCTGCACCCTAATTCCCTCCCAG
>NW_020672283.1:0-3593 GCF_002925995.2 Terrapene triunguis | reverse complement strand
TACTTTTGTATAATTTACATTGAATTGTAAGAGGATTCCAATTTAGTCTGTTGGTTATTGGGATCAAATTTTGTGTGCCATAGTTTTCAATAACACTTTTAAAAATGTTTTGATTTTAAAATTAAAAAGGGATTGCTATTGACATTCTCGCTGAAAGCATATAAAAATGATACTCCTATGTAGATGTTTAAAGTCTTACATCTCTTCCAATCTGTTCCTGCAATCAAGTCTTAAAAATCCAGCTGACAGATCCTTTTGAGCATAACCATAATACCCACTGTACTTAATGAAGTGCTTAGGCTACTCTTACTTTGTTAGTTGATTAACAGATTGCCCTGATTCAAGTCAATGGGAGTGCTTCAATGGTAGTTGGTTCAAGGCCTCTGTGAGCTAGGACATGGGATTGCCCAAAGGTTAAAATGCTCACATGACTCAGCTTTTACACCCAAAATTTTTGGCCCTGTACAAAGACACAAACAGAGGATCAGTCCTTAGGGGTAAAATTTTCAAAAGTGAGCTAGGTACTTAGCAGACTCAATCCCGCTGACATTGAATGATGCAGAGGCTCCTAAGTGCCTAAGTCTCTTTTGAAAATGTTCCCTTAGGGCCTGAACAACATCCCATTAAAGTCAATGCAAAGACTCCCATTCATTTTAGTAGGAATTAATTAAAGCCTAAACTGAATCCACTGAACTACATATCACATATGAGGAAAACGGCCACATTTGCTATTTTTCTCCATACCCAGTAGAAATGATATAGTTAATAATGAGGATGATATTTGGAAAATGTTGTTTGCTTTTAATCTAAATGATGTAACCTGTAGCCAGATACTACAGCGATGCCTTTATAAATGCATGAAATAATAATAAAAGAAATATGGCCTGGCTAATTCTTACAAATTGCAGTTGGAAAACGCAACAAAAGACAATTACTGTAGCTCCTACAAAAAGTAAAACATTTTGTTTTTGAATTTTGTTTTGAAAAAGTGTCTGCTCCTTCTACAATAACATTTGAAAAAAAGTAATTTGTCATTTGATCACTTTTCAACTTGGGAAAATAATTTTCAAGGTTTGTACCAAAGAAGCAAAAACCACACAAACTTGCCCCTTTCTGTTTAAATATTCCAATTATAGCCACAAAATGAACTTTAACAACTTCCTGACCTTCTCCCTGGTGAACCTAGATAAGACAGGATGAAAAAGGGACATGGGCACTGATCCAAACTAAAAGCATAACAGACATGAACTTAGATGGAAATATACCCACGTTATCAAACATGTTGGAGCACTTTTCTATGAGTGCTGGCTTTATTAACAGAAGGAGATTTTGAAATCTGTTTAGCTCTGTGTAGCTAAAGTGAGTCATCCTTCAAATCTCTCTTTCAGCAATTAATCTTGTGTACCAGCCTCTGCAGCTCAGTGCTTTTGTAGAGGCTGAAAGTTTTTCACTAATTGTTACAGATGGGTAAGTCTCTTTCCATAGCCATATTTATATTCCTTTTCTCTTGAACTATTTATATCAGTTATTACATATAAATATTATTTAAGAGATATAATTAATATATAAGATAGTCCAGAAGATAAGATTGGTATCTTGGAATATAGGAACATTAACTGAAAAAAGTGCAGAGCTGGCTCAGACATTGATGAAAAGGAAAGTACAGATTGTCTGCATTCAACAGACCAAATGGAAGGGAGCAAAGGCAAGCACTATGGTGGAAGGCTGTCACATTAAATAAAAAAAATGGAGATGGTATAGTTGTAGACAAAGTGATGCAGGGATGTGCAGTGGCTGTGGATAGGATATATGAGAGGATAATTTTGGCTAAGTTAGCTTTTGAAAATGGCCCTTTAAATGTTATATGTGCACCCCAGAAGGGATGTGACAAATAAGAAGAGGAGGTTTCTGGGTAAATTGAATACTGCTGTACAGAAAGTGATAAAGGATGAAAGAGTCATCATGGGAGCCAAGTTTGATGGTCATGTGGGAGAGACAGTAAATGCTTCAAAAGGCACCATGGCAGCTGGGGATTTGGACATAGAAACAGGAAGGGGAAACTATTTTCCAGTAGGCCCAGACATGATTTGGTAGTTAGTAATACATTTTTCACTAAGAAAAACATTTGATTACCTGTAAGAGTGGTAGAATATGGGCTCAGATTACTTCCTGATGAACCAAGGGGAAAGCATAGCAACTCAACAGAGAATGCTGGTTCTTGACTATGCATACATGTCATACATGAGAGAAAAATGGTCCACAGCAGTACAGAAAACCAAGTGATGGCAGCTTAAGGAAGCTAGAAAGGAGTTTAAAACAAGTGTTGAAGAAGATCTCTTTAGAAGGTTTAGAGAAAATACGAATTGATGGTAGAATCGTATTGCAAGCAAAATTCAAGAATGTGCAAAGAGAATGCTTGTTGAAACAAAAGCAAGAGCCCTTTTTTTCCTGATGGAAGTGGAATGAGAAAGTTTGAGAGGCCATGAAGGATATGAAAAAGTGTTTTAAACTTTGGCAAGTGATGCTTCAGCAATAGGATTTTCAGAAGTATAAAAAATCCAAAAAGATAGCGAAGAAAGAGGTAGAAGCTGCTCAAGCTAAAGCCATGGAAGATTATATGCACACTTTAAAACAAAAGAGGGTGAGAGAAATATATAGACTGGCAAAGACCGAGGATGAGAGACTAAAGACCCTGACGAGATCAGCCACTAACATGAAAGTGGAAATATGTTAATCAATAAGAACCAGATTAAGGAACGGTAGAGAAATTACTTTGTTGGGCTTCAGAATGAAGAGAATCCAAGAGAACCATGCCATATGATAAAACCACACCAGGACTGGTGGCACCAGTCCTAGAAGAAGTAGTTGCAGATGCTTTGAACAATATGAAAAATAAGAAAGCTGTCACCCCCCAGTGGCATACCAGCAGAAGTATGGAAGTGCCTGAGGCAAGTAGGCATGAACATATTGACACAACTGTTTAATTGCATCATGAAGACTGGAAAGAAGTCTGATTCCTTGAGACAGAGCACATTAGCATCGATATTTAAGAGAAAAGATTTACGAGACTGGTGACTACCATGAACCACATGAGGACGATCTCGGAGAAAGATATTGATAAGAGAAGAGAAGTGAAAGTCAGTGACAATTAGATTGGATTTGTGCCAGGTAAGTCAATAATGGATGCTATATTTACATTAAGATTGCTTGTGGAAAAATATAGAGAAAAGAGGAAAATCCTACACATAGTATTCATCAATCTTGAGAAGGCTTATGACCACAGTTCATAAATTCATAGCTTCCAAGACCAGAACAGACCATTGTAATCATCTAGTCTGACCTCCTGTGTAACACAGGCCATAGAACTTCTTTCCCAAAATAATTCCTAGATTATACTTTTAGAAAAACATCCAATCTTTATTTGAAAATTGTGATGTCAGTGATGGAGAATCACCACAATCCTAGGTAAATTGTTCCAAGAGAAGGCATCTGGTGGAGTAAGAGAATGAAAGAGATACCTGAAGATTTTATCAGACTTTTCCAGTATATAGATTCATAGATTCATAGATTCATAGATTCTAGGACTGGAAGGG
>NW_020672282.1:0-1403 GCF_002925995.2 Terrapene triunguis | reverse complement strand
GGTTTCTTAAATCTCATGATTTTAGGGGCCAATCTCATGATTTTTTTATCTCTGGCCATTGGCAAACCAACATCTTTCCGCCTCCCATATATGCTGAGTAAAAGTGGTGGCAGAGTAGCAATGCTCCCACAAGAGAGTCCTCAGGATAAAAGTGCTATTGCCCAATGCTATACTCTGAGTAAAAACACCTCATGATCCACAGTGCCAAGAGCAGATCTAATAATATCGGCAGAGACATCTGCTCTTTATCCATCACCCGGAAAAGAGCAAAACCAGCAAAATGGACCAGATGGGGTAAGTCAGATTTGCTCCATTAAAATCAATGATGCTATGCCAATTTACACCAGCTAGGAATCTGGCCCAACAAATGCAGTGTTTTTAAGCTTCTGTGGACTACTTGGAACGGACAGCTAGGCATTTGTGGGGATGAGGTCACTTCTCCCCATCAACCCTCACTCATCCTCTGCCCCCACTTCCTTTCTTCACACATACCCCATTCCCACAGTGTGCCTTATTATCTTTGTCCTCCCCAACATCAGAATTTCTTCTCAGTCCCTATTTAATACAATGAGCATAAGGATTTTGAGCAGACAGTGGCGAATGCAGGGGGCTGTTGCAGTGTCCTGAACACCAGCCACCAAGCCCTGCTTCCCTTTACACCGGGCTTGTCTGGCAGAGATGGCAGCAGA
The DNA here is from genome assembly GCF_002925995.2 of Terrapene triunguis. Classification (NCBI taxonomy): domain Eukaryota; kingdom Metazoa; phylum Chordata; order Testudines; family Emydidae; genus Terrapene; species Terrapene triunguis. Next base: position 714 of record NW_020672282.1, on the reverse strand, counting down.
GCCACCTGCACCAACAGAGTTCCCCTGGGCAGACGGAAGCCTCCACTGTCCATCTCTAGCTGCTTTAAGGCCACTTTGCAGCATGCAAGTGGCACAAAGGGGCCTGAGTGGACCAGCAACTTCAGCCATCCGTGTTCCAAGCCGTACCCTCATAAATAGACAATAATAAAGGATAAAACGATCCCTTCACCCGTAGATCAGCGACAGTCAAGTGTTTTTTCTCAATTGCTCTATTTTAAGTGACGCTGACCTATCCATTACCTCATTTTTGAGCATTCTGGTTCTCTTTCCATTGTGTTCCGAGAACCTGAACTTGCATCTGAACCTGAGCCCATCAATCCCCAGTGAGGCACTCATAGACTCATAGACTTTAAGGTCAGAAGGGACCATTATGGTCATCTAGTCTGACCTCCCGCATGATGCAGGCCACAAAAGCTGGCCCACCCAATTTCCCTTATCTCAGCTGTTGAAGTCTCCAGATCGTGATTTAAAGACTTCAAGTCGCAGAGAATCCTCCAGCTTGAGACCCCTGCCCTATGCTGCGGAGGAAGGCAAAAAACCTCCAGGGCCTCTGCCAATTTACCCTGGAGGAAAATTCCTTCCCGACCCCAAATATGGCGATCAGTAGAACCCCGAGCATACAGGCAAGATTCTCCAGCCGGACTCACATTTTACCAGCGATGGCACGTTATTGCCTAATTGACTAAAATCACG
>NW_020672281.1:0-1139 GCF_002925995.2 Terrapene triunguis | reverse complement strand
ACACCCCAGGAGTCCTGACTTCCAGCGCCCCTGCTCTGAGCACTAGACCCCGCTCCCCTGCCAGAGCTGAGGACAGAGCCCAGCAGTCCGCTCAGGACGTGCTTTAGAGACGGGCGTTAGATTCCCCATGATCCCACCGAAGTCATGACTGCTTGTCAAACAAACATGTTGGGCACAAGTGACTCCCTGCTCTCCCGCTCTGACAGGGCTCGGAGTCCCAGCACTCGGAGGAAGGACGAGGCGAGTCCAAGGTGATGGTGAAGAGAGAAGCGGTGAGTAGCGGGAGGTGGCTTCACTTGGGTTACTGCTGGGACTGATGGGGGGAGGGGAGGGGTATGCTGGGTGCCACGGGCTAACTCCAATAAAATACTGTGATAGGTGGTTTGACAGATTTATGTCTAAAATATCCCCTACGTTGACTGAATTAATATCCAGTGGTAGGGAGTCCCATAGGCTAACCAAAGGAAACCCTGTGGTAGGGAGTCCCATGGGTTAACCCCAACATATCCTGTGGCAATGAGTTCCACAGTTTAACACCAATACTATTGCATGGGTTAACCCCAATAATATCTCATGGCAGATTCCTACCAACAAGCATCTCTCCTGCCCAGCAGAGGGCAGCGTTGGTCAGTCCGTGAACTCTGACATCCTGCAGAGAACATAACCCTTTAGTACTCATGCATTGCTGGGAGTCAAGATTAGAACCCAGGAGTCCTGATTCCCAGCCTTGTCCTTCCTCTGCTCCCTCCAGCCCCTGATCTAACCACTAGACCCCACTCCCCTCCCAGAAGCCTTTAAAAATTTAAATTCTTCTATAGGGATCAAAAAGTGTCTCTAACACCACATGGGAGTAACAGGTTGGGGAAAAGCTGGGAGGGGACTGGGAGTCAGCACTCCTGGGTTGTGTCCCCAGTTCTGGGATGGGAGCGGGATCTCGTGGTTAGCGTAGAGGGGCTGGGAGCTAGGACTCCTGGGTTGTGTCCCCAGTTCTGGGAGGGGAGTGGGGCCTGGTGATTAGTGCAGGGAGGCTGGGAGCCAGGACTCCTGGGTTGTGTCTCCGGCTCTGGGAGGGGAAAGTGGCTTGGGAGAACGTAGTCGGGGGGGTCGGTTAAGGGCAGGCCTCACTCTAGTCTCTCCAT
>NW_020672280.1:0-1680 GCF_002925995.2 Terrapene triunguis | reverse complement strand
GGCGTCAGCCAGGTTACCCGAGCCTCTTAACCCTTTACAGGTAAAAGGATTTGGAGTCTCTGTACACAGAGAGCTGTTACCCTTCCCTTCATAGTTATGACACTAGGTCTTTCTGCAAATCTCCCATTGGCATCAGTGGAAGTTCTGTTTATGGGCTGTGGTTAGCAGGTAGTCCGTAAAGTATACCACAATCCTGAACCATAGTTAAAGATGGAATTTGGCCTTCTCCAAGAAATTAATTTTGTGCCCCTTCTCTAATGTTTTAGGGTGGGTACAAGCCGCATACTCTACTCAGGGCTGGTCTATACTTAGCCACTAGTTCGGCGGCTGGAAATCGAACTTCCTGGTTCGATTTATCGTGTCTGGTCTGGACGCGATAAATCGAACCAGGAAGTGCTCGCCGTCGACTGCGGTACTCCAGCTCAACGAGAGGAGTACCGCGGAGTCGACGGGGAGCCTGCCTGCCGCGTGTGGACCGCGTCTGAACCGCGGTAAGTTTGAAGTAAGGTATGTCGAATTCAGCTACGTTATTCACGTAGCTGAATTTGCGTACCTTACTTCGACTTGGGGGGTAAGTGTAGACCAAGCCTTAGTGTATGCAGGTAACCTTAGTTAATGTTAGGAAATTACACAATAAATTCACAACTTAGCACACAACTTTCCTGTGAGGACAAGCCCTAAGCTTTTAAACCAATATATTTATACTGGTATAACCCCCATTTAGGCTAGGTCTACACTACAGCGGGGTTCCGACCTAAGATACGCAACTTCAGCTACGTGAATACCATAGCTGAAGTTGCGTATTTTAGGTCGGCTTACCTGGCGGTGAGGACGGGGGAAAGCCGACCGCTGCCGCGCTGCTGCCGACTCCGCTGCCGCCTCTTGCCGAGGTGGATTTCCGGAGTCGACGGCAGAGCGATCAGGGATCGATTTTACCGCGTCCTCACGAGACGCGGTAAGTCGATCCCCGATAGACCGATTGCTACCCGCCGGATCGTCGGGTAGTGAAGACATACCCTTAGACACTTCTATTCCAGTGTAACAGCACATTTTGTCAATTTAGCTTATGTCTTTTGGGAATGGGTTTAAGTTAAGCTAAAATAAGGTACTCTTATACTGGACTAAGTGTCTTCATGGGGTGGATGTGGGAATTATACTGGTATAATTGATGAAAACTTTCCCATAGTTTCTTAATTTTTTAGGGTAGTTCTGCATGGTAGGATGCAACATGGTGGAATTCTAATTTCTGTCAAGGTATTTCAACATATTTCTTAAAGAGCTATGCAAGCTAGGTCCATGGAAAGTGAACTTTTTTGGTAAAGTGATATGGAAGGAGACAGAGGGCACTGAGCAGTGGGAGCACAGCACATTAGGTTTATGTTAATAATGCTCTAAAGGTAAGTACAAATATTTGGCATACCCAATAATTTAATTGGTATACGCCAATCCTAGACCAACCTGCTTCTGTGGTGCACTTGTGGTGCGAGTGCCACAAGACCCACATGGGCTCTACAAGAATGAAAATTAACACAGATGTTGAGGGCAAGCTCTCTCCTTGAGCAGCCCTCTCATTTATACATCTGTCAAATCTCCTTTTTAACTAAGGGGCCCTGATTTTTTTCCCCCTCTGCTTGAGCCATGAAGAAAATATTTGCAAATCTAGGGATCAAGCTTGCGAGG
>NW_020672279.1:0-1170 GCF_002925995.2 Terrapene triunguis | reverse complement strand
ATCAGCTAAAAACCCTTCTGGCCGAGCGCCAGCCGCTGGCAAAGGCCGGCTGAGTATGGAGTGTTCTCAGGGCCCAGCAGCAGCGAGTTCCACAGGTGTGCAGGGTGGGGCCCTGCTCGAAATCAGGCGCTCCTGGCATTTCCCGGAGCAGGCCTGAGCCGCAGCCCAATGCAGGCTGTGAGCCGCTCTGTCGTTTGTTCCAGGTGACCTTGCTGGATTTCGGAGCAAGCCGGCCCTTCAGCAGAGAGTTCACCCATCACTACATCGAGGTATGGGCGCGTTCGCCCGCCCGCCACGCAGGAGCCTGCCTGTCTGTAGCGGAGACGACCCGGCTGCTGCCTCGGAGCCCGCGGGGTTAGAGGCAGCGGGGGCCGGGGGCTAGGGCGCTGCGTTGATGGAACACCTGGATTCCCTTCCCAGCTCTGGGCAAGTCAGCGCCCCTCCCCATGCCTCAGTTTCTCCTCCCACTCTGTGTCTGTTCAGACTGGAGCTCTTTGGGGCAGGGGCCGTCTCTTACTCTCTCTGCGGTGCCTGGTGCTAAGGGGCCCCGATCTCGGTCAGGGTCTGGGCAGCGCCCAGCGCGACGGGGCCCCAATCTCGGTCAGAGACTGGGCAGCGCCCAGATACCAGCAGCTGGGTCCTGATGTTACACAATTGCATCGTTGTGTCTTTTCATCCATGGAGCTAATGGTTCTTTACTCAGGATCATCGTCCGCCTTTTACAGGTGGGAAACTGAGTCATGGGGCGGGGACTTGCCTGAGGCCAATGGCACAGCTGGGAATAGAACCCAGGACTCCCGAGTCCCCGGCCGCTGCCCTGCCCACTGGGCCAGGCTGTCGTCTGGGGCGGTGCTGGGTGCCTCAGGGAATTGGGGTTTATGGGCAGCCAGGAATTGGGCACCCTTGGGGCATGTGACCCTTAGACCTTCCTTTGTGTGGGTATTTGTGGGAACTGGCACCTGAGCGGCCTGGTGCCACCCGGCCTGGATCCTGCGTCCCCCTCGCAGCCTCCGCAGGGCTGGCCCAGGTCGGGGCCGGGGGGGAGACCCACATGGGAAATCCAGCCGGCATGGGGAACAAGTGTGGCACTAGGGGGCGCTGTGATTCGGGGCAGGGACTCAGGAGGGGGCGCTCTCCCCTGGCAGGCAGTGCTGGCCTGAGGCCCTAGGG
>NW_020672278.1:0-7459 GCF_002925995.2 Terrapene triunguis | reverse complement strand
ACAAATACAGATCTAGTCAATCAAACTAAACAACATTGTGCCTTTAAAATATTCCCATGTGAATCTTTACACAATGACTCTTCCTAGTCAGCTGGGCATGATGGTAACATTGAGCACCAGACACTGTTTCATTCTAGCCCTTTTGCCTACGGCTCGTAATTTTCTCAAACCTCTTTGTCTTAATTCCAGCTAAAATAAGATACAGATTTTCATAAATCAGAGTAATTCCTGGCAACTGTTTATTATTTAACATTAATATTTTGGTAATCCCTGAATGCCTCTAACAGTTTTGGTCCGTTTGTGCCAGATGCTGTACAAACAATAAGTGACAGTCCCTGCCACAAAGAGCTAGCTAACTAAATGGATTTTGATTGACCCATAAACTATAATCTACAATGTACAACATTTCTCGTTCTTTTAAGCTTTTCAAAGGATCATTTTTACAAATTCCTTCTGGGTTTAATCCTTACCCTGAATCCAGAGCACTAACAGCCAGGTGAGCTGAGCCTGCGAGATCATCTTGATACGTGTGAGTGGTCCAGTGCTGATCAACAAACTGTAACGAGTGATACGGAGCATTTATAACAATTCAGCACCACAGGGGAAGGGTGTGAAATATGCAAATTGGGTTCAGAGATGAAAATTCACACCTGGTCCATGAACATGTACAAAAAGGGAAATGAAAGGGCCATGGGTGACATAGGCAAGTTCAACAGTCGCTCCTGGGTACAAGGGTCTGTGTTAAAATGACATTTATTTGGGATTACAAGGAATAAAAGTTCTAAGCATATTGTGATTTCTGGTTAATATCACAGCTACACTGGAGATCTCCTCACAACTGGTGATACAAAATGGTGTGATCCACCTTTGACAGAGAAACAGTACTGGGGGGTGAGGGTCTTCAAACAGGGAGAATCCTCAGTTAGCAAAGGTAAATCCTGATTAGCCCAGTCTGTGCCATCCCTGCTCATCCTCACCCACACTGCGAAAAGTTTCAGTTCTGCTGAATTGATGAAAAACCATTTTGTCAGAAAATTCCCATCCCTCTCCAAGTCTGTCCTTTGCTTCAATCTGGTATTTAACCTATTTGATGAAATCAGTAATATTAGTCAAATATTATTTTGACCCAATGAGCTATTTTCTCCCTCCTTTAAAAGGTAGATTCAGTTGCATGTTTGTGGAAAAGGAGCGTGGTGCTAAACAATTCTGTCCAACAACTGATTAGTAATTAAGTGTTGGCGTCCCCTGTCCTGAGGAGCATACATTGTAAAGGGAGAGATCTTTGTTTTAGAAGATGAGTAAACTGAGGCAGAGAGAAATGTTGCATCCAAGGGTGAGTTAGTGGACTAGATGGGAAATAGACCCCGTAAGCTTTTGATACTGAACTCTTCTAGGCTCATTCCTGCACCCTTCGGTCTCAGTGGCTCCTTCTGTAAAATGGGATGATAGTGCTATTGGGAGGGTTTGTCTGGTCGTTGCTCTGACCTAAGCAAATACTATCGTTGTTTGTTCTGTGTTTCTATTAAGCCATACACTGAAACACTACCATCACTGCAGGGAATCTAGGTATGTCAGTGTATGTGGGCTATCTGGGGAAGGGCCTGGGGAAAGGCAGGAGAAGTGTGATGATTTACTACTAGCCACAGCCTGCAATCCTTTTATCCTTGGTGGTGAGGATGTGCAATGGTTACAAGCTAGAAACTGAACTGGGGTCAGCTCTTTTTCTCTCCTATTTGATATTGTCTGACATAAGGACCAGAAGCTGTAGATTATTGGACCATAGAGAAGTGATTGAGGAAATGTAGTGTAGACAATCCTTCTCTCTGTCCCATCTGAGACCAGCCTTAAGGACATGCATGCACCATGTTGTGGAAAGGGGGGCTTGTATGGGGAGGGAGGCAGTCACTCTGCTCATTCTGCTTATGAAAGTAATTTCTGGATCCTTTATACGTTGGTCTTTTTTGTAATGTTAGTAGGAAATTGAATCCAGCCTATAAGAGCTAATACTCCTCAGTAGTTAAAAGGAAGCCACTGAGTATATTAAGAATCACCCTGTAAATTCCAGTCTCTGCGCTACTGCAGTGAGGGAGCTGTAGAAATGGAAGGAAGACATGGACATTGGGGTGAGGTGTTTGAAATTCATGGACACTCCATCACTTTGAGGCAGCAGCAGTTGGAGAGAATACTCTGACTTTCTACAGGCAACAGCTGTTACAGTAAGGAACAGAAACCAACGAAAGCAGGGAGGTTTTTGTATTTGTCTGTATTACTGTGAGAGTTATAGCCTTGACAATAATAATCTCCAGCAGCATCAGCTTCTACGTGGCTGATTGTGAAGGTGAAGTCAGTGTCAGACCCACTGCCACTGAACCGGTCTGGAACACCAGAGACACGGGTGGAAGCACTATATAAGAAGAGCTTAGGAGCGTGTCCTGATTTCAGTTGGTACCAGGCCATGTAGCTGCTAACACTGGTACTGGTTTTGCAGTTGATGGTGACTCTGTCTCCTGGAGACACTGCCTGGGATTCTGAAGTCTGAGTCATCACAGTCTGCCCACTGGCATCTGGATTAGAGTTAAAACACAAGAATAAACAAATGAAATACTATTATAAAAATAAATCTGCAAATATCTAGTGTCTAATTTTTATTTAACCACCTAGTTACATTGTTTGTGTCCACTAGAAATCTATCTGCCTGTGATCTCATGGGATGAAGAATTTAATGTAGGTTTGATGAAGAAATATACCATAAATATTGGGGAGAGATTATCATCTTAATCTAGTATCTCCCTTGATTTTACCCTGAATCCAGAGACCTAGGAGACAGATGAGATGAATCTGTGAAATCATTTTGCTCCCTCTAGTCTGACAGACCGTGAGAATCTAAGGTAGCAAGTCTAGCAAATAACACTTTTATATGTGCCCTGCATTGCAAGGAACCGTCGTGTGGGTGGAAACATGCAAAGCAGCCACTCTGTGTAAAGGTCCATTCCCTGTGTCCCAGTGCAAAGAAAGGGCCTCGTATAGCCCTCAGCCTCAGAGTGCAGCTCCTGTTGATGGAGCTGAGTATTGCACACAGGGAGTTGGCTTTGGCCTTGTTATCAAGATATGCTTTAATGCAATACCCAGTGTGTGTGTGTCTGTATCCTTGGTAACTTTGAGCCAGAATCTAAGAAGCTTGTTTTGAGTGGTATTTTACTTTGCTATCCCTCTATTGATATCAGTGGGACTGCTTGTGGGGTGAGGTATTACTCAGTGTGAGTGTCACGATCAACCCCTTCCAGGACACACACCTTGTTCAACACGGGTGTCGCTGGGTCACCAGTGCAGCCCTTTTACCCCTTTGAACTTCCTCTCAGGACGTTTGCCTGTGAACATCAGGTGATCCTGGTTAAAAGCCCTAACTCTCTTTCCAGGGCCCTGCAGATCCCTTCAGGTCTTCCAACTTCTGGGTTTCAAAAACTACTAAGGTTTTATTTAACCAGAATAAGCACTATAGTAATATGACAGTAGCTGTCAGTAACCCCTGATTAAAAAGTCCTTCTGCCAGCACAGTTTACACCAGTTCTCCGAGAGAAATAATTTATACCGCCCAAAGTACTTCTATCCCTGCATAATTGAATTTACACTAGGTTTATTAGTAACATACCTATGTTGGTGAAAAATCACACTCATACTGGCACAGCTGGGCTGTGAGAAGTATTAAGAGTAGCTCAGGCCTAAGAGTGATAGAGCTTGGCCCTATATTTTCACCGTTAAATTAAGAGTTAGGCCTGAACCCAAATCCCAGATACGAATGGCTCCAAAGGATGGAAGAGTTTGTCTGTGGGAAGTGACTATTGTGATTGCTTGCTCTCTCCATCAAGGAGACATCTCTCAAATCATCTTCCAGTGTGGATGTGGATCTCCAGTGTGTGTCTCCAATATGTGTGTCGTGGCCCCAGCGGTAGCTTGGGCCTTCAGCAGATTCACAGAGGGGTCTTCACAAGGATCTTTAATTTCACAGTGATTCATCCCATGTAGTTATAATTATTCCTGGGCAGAGAGGTGGGATATTAGAGGCTTTAAGGGACTGTGAGTTGAACGGGATCTAAACACGTAGAGGTTTTTCTGAAGAAAGGTGCAAGGATTCTCTCCTAGAGCTGTCTCCAATCCATTCAGTTGCTGGGATCCCTTGTAGAAGAGGCAGCACATCCAGCCCCAGGTTTCCGCACATACACTCGGTCGGGGTCATCAGTGTGTGGGGGAATCCGTGCTTCTCTGCTGCCTCTAGGGCAGTGTGCTCTTGTCCCTCAGCCATGACCCACTGGGCTGCCAAGGCTTCCCCTGGCCACCGTCTTCTGGGACCCGACTTCCAAGGCCGTTTCCCCACGACACAGGGGAACTGTGGAAGAGTTAATGTTGCATCAGGCTGCATTATCTCACTGAAGGCTTTTCTGCTGGTATTCAGGTTGGACGGACAATGAGCTCTGCCACTGCCTTGCTGGGAGAGCTTGTCTAAGTGCCTTCCCCGTCCCTGTCTCAGTTTTCCTATCCGTAACAATAGTGACCCTGTACTGTACAGCATTTTTTAGATCTGTGCACAAAAAGCAGTAGATATGAAGTAACATACATTGTGCTTGGCACACGTCAGTTCTACGGGGCTTTGCTACACAGACCTACTGGGTTCCAGAGGTACTGGGACACTCTAACTCATCAGCCATGATGACTGCTAGCTACTGCATGTTTCTTCCCTTTTACATGTTTTTACAGGTTAAGAGGGAGGAAAATCTAAATGATGGGATCCTGTCTGTGGAGTATTTGATGGACTGTCAATGTAGAGTTTCATGCTGTCCTTAGGAGCCAAAGTCAATAGATTTACTTCCAGTTATGTCAGCTTAAGTCAGAGATGGATATGGGCCTTGTTTGTTAGGGTTTTTTTTCATTATCATTCTTTAAATTGGCTAAGAGCAAAAATGTTCTTTACCGAACAACTTTACTTCTCTCTCTAATTTTTCCTCCATCGTGTCAACTGATGGGAGCAGACGGATAAGAGAATAGTGTTGTCATGTGACAGAGCAGAGAAGAGACAGGCACTCTGTTATTGTGGATGTGAAGGGGAAGCTTTATTGAGGTTGCTGGGCATAGCCTAGTTCTCTAGCTCCCATACTGAGTACACACAACCTATTCTACTTACGGAAACCCAAAAGTTTCCTCAAAGTTCTGGGCTTAGCACTGACAGAATGTGTTGCTGATTGACATACTAGAAGCAGAGTTTGCCTTTTAAGAAAAAACTAAAATAGGAAATGGCCCATACAGACCGTTTGAGTGTTTGTCGGTTATCCAAGTTTTTTTGCTATTAATCTAACTCTTCTCACAGTTTACAGTTAACAGAGACGTTGGGAGGCTGGGCTGAGGATAACATTAGACTAATGTGGACTATTTTCCATTCAACAGAAACAGAGAATTGAGATTTGCAGTTTGTGAGTTGAGAAGTTTTAAAGTACTGACAGAAAGAGGCTGCAGAAAGTGCTGGGGACCATGGTAATGCTGACAGTAATGAACTCCCGCATCATCTGTTTGAGTCTACTGGTTGTGGGAGTTTCGTCAGGGTCAGACTCACTAAAACTGAACTGATCTGGGATTCCCAAGGGACAGGAGGCAGAATAGGAACTAAGGAGAGTAGGCGCTTGTCCAGGGTCCTGTTAGCACCAGACATTTTCAGTGAGAGCGAAGGAGGGAGGCTAAATTACACCTCTGTCCACCAGTCATGTCCCTTGCGCCAGAGGATGGTGGATGTTGGGAAGGTTGGGAGGAGGGGGTGAGAATATTGAAGAGCAGAGCTGATGAGGGTGGGGGCAGTACAACTGATTTATCTGCATTCCTTCCAAACGCCTGCAGCGATTTTACTATCGTGTTAACTTTGTTATAGATGACTTCGCTGAAATTTCAGATACTGCAGAACAGCATGGGTAAGTGTTGCCACCTAGTGGCCATGACAGTGTTCTGTAGCGCTATTTGAAGGGTTTGAAATAATACATTGAATATCATATCATATCATATATCTCATAGAACTGGAAGGGACCTTGAAAGGTCATCGAGTCCAGCCCCCTGCCTTCACTAGCAGGACCAAGTACTGATTTTGCCCCAGCTCCCTAAGTGGCCGCCTCAAGGATTGAACTCACAACCCTGGGTTTAGCAGGCCAATGCTCAAACCACTGAGCTATCCCTCCCCCCATAATGGACCACGTTCTCTGATGCCGTGATTGCATTGACTTCAGTGGATGTAGGCTTGCAGAGATTTTGGCCTGATGCTCACACATATAAAGATACACGAGGATATGCTGGAATTCTTTTAGACACTTGCTAACCAGACAAGTGTCTATGTGAATGACCTCCATTCCAACATGTTAATATCAACATTTCAACAGGTTAATATAGTGAAGTAGGTACCTTTTTAAAAGGTCAGCTTTGATTTTATTATAACAGTGTTTGCTGCTTTGAACTTTTATTTACTGGATGGCTCATTCATTTGTAGAGCTGAGATCTATAATTTCTGCACTTTGCAAGCTCATTAAGAAGCGGCTAGACTTGCACTGTAACATCCAGCTTTGAAGTGCAGCACTGTTTAGTAGCAGTGACAATAAGGGATTGATCCTCTACTGGTGTAAAGTAGCTTAGTTCACTTGACTTCACAGAAGATATATCGATTTACACTAGCTGAGGATCTGTTCCTAAGGATAAAGTAGTGTCTGTCCCCATCGATTCTAGTCTTTCCCATATCCCCTGGTGACAGCTGTAAAATGATGGGAGAGAACAACAGGACTATTGGATGAAAAGCCCAAAGTCTGACAGACCCCATTTCCTTATGAAAGAACAGCAGGTGCATTGGTTCTGTCACACTGTATAGGAAGGAGAAGTTACAGTGAGGAACAGAAACTGAAGGAAGCAGGGAGGTTTTTGTACTGCTCTGTATCACTTCTGAGATGGTGCTGACAGTAATAATTTCCAGAATCATCAGCTACTGATTGCGAGAGTGAAATCGGCGCCAGACCCCACTGCCACTGAACCGGCCTGGGATCCCAGAGGGACGGGTGGAAGCCCTGTGGATAAAAAGCTTTGGAGCTTGTCAGTGGTTAGGGCACTCACTTGGGTTGTGGTTCCCCACTGCTACCCAAATCCCCTGTCTGCCTGACAGAGAAGGGATTTGAACAGGGATCTGCTGCATCTCAGGGGGGTGCCCTAACCATGGGGCTATGGGATGTTTCGATGTGGGTCTCTCTTACTCTTTTGTTGTTGTTCCACTTTAATGGAATAATTAAATATTAATTGAGCCAGAGAAATAGTGAGAATCACACAATAGTCCCTTGGTGGATCTGGACCCCACTGACTTCCCCGGGTTTTGGATCAGGCCCTTACATCTGAAAATATTCTCTCTCTTTGCAATTTGAAATGAGACAAAGGCAATCAGAAATTGGTG
>NW_020672277.1:0-7257 GCF_002925995.2 Terrapene triunguis | reverse complement strand
AAGTGCGGTATCTACAACTCAGGCAGAGCTATCCCCTCCAAATACAGTTAACTGTTGCTAATTTTTCTCCCATTTTATATATTTCATAGCACCCTTGGTCTCGCCAGTCCGATAACCGGCATGAAATCAGGTGAGTCCGTCCAGGTTAGAAAATAGAACCTGGTTACCTGGAGGATAACATATGGATGCTAGTTAAAGACATGGTTGGTTGATGACAAGTTCTGAGCAGGGAAAATTGGAAGAGGTGGTTAGCCAGATCCTGGCCCCTGCTACAGCCACTTTGAGCTGTCACTTTCCATTTTTACTAGTGGTGAGTAGGTATTTTAAGAAATACGACACTGTCCCTTTAAATTTCACACTCCATGCTGTATAGAAGAGGATCTTGACAGGCCTGATTCTTTTGATGACTAAGCACAAGATTGTCTGCTATGTCCAGCTGTCTCTGGGTGCAGCGCGGAGGGGTGTGTTGTTGGGAAGCTGGGTAATGGGATCCTGATTCTCTACCTGGCCTGGCCCCAGATACAGGTTAGAGCAGCCTGGGGGTTGCCCTAACCTGCGCCAGCTGGCGTGGGGTCCCTAAGGCCAGTCGGAGATTGCCAGAGCAGGTTGCACTCCGGCCATCCCTCTGGTCTGGGGAATGGCAGGTGGCTCTGGGGTCTCCTCCCTGCTGGGGGGATCCCCAACAGGGAGATTACAGACAACGTCTGCTCCTTTTGCTCTGCCTGCTGCAAAGGAAACAGAGTAGGATCGAGGATCTGGCCCCAAGAGTTTGACCCACCATGCCCTGTGTTGTGGAACAGCCTTCCCCGCGTTAGCCAAGAGATGGACTATGTAACGGGGCACCTCTGCATTCCATCTTCGGTGACGGGCATCCTTGCGTTTCTGGTTGCAGTTACAGGAATGGTTGGGCCAATGGCGAGGGACGTGGATAGCCTGGCTCTGTGCATGAGAGCGCTCCTATGTGACGACATGTTCCGCCTGGACCCCACCGTGCCACCCCTGCCCTTCAACGAGGAGGTAACAGACTCAGACTGCTCCTCAATGAGGGAGCCTCCATGAGAGATGGCGCCATGGATGAAAACATCCTAGTCTTTGCAAACCTATGATCTGTATTCTGGAAATAGCCCCATTGAACCAACTATGGGCAGACCATCTTAGAACATGGTTTATTGTTGGACAGAACCTCAATTCACCCACAGCTGAGCCACCTGGCAGTGACCTCTGTCCAAGACAGGATACTGAGCTAGATGGACCTCAGGTCTGACCCAATCTGGCCATTCCCTGATTCCTAAGCAAAAGCTCCTCTGCTTCCAGGCGTACTCCAGTTCAGCCCCTCTTCGGATCGGGTATTACGACGGAGATGGCTATTTCCAGCCCTCGCCCAGCATGAGACGGGCTGTCCAGGAAACCAAAAAGCTTCTCCAGGAGGCAGGGCATACGGTACGTTTCTTGTGCTGAGTGCTGGCCTGAAGGCCAGGGATTGCTAGAGTTCTAATCCCAGCAGTAACATAAAACATGACGCCTGTGTATTTTGATAGCACCTAGGAACCCCAGGCAGAGACCAGGGCCCTATTACGCTAGGTGCTGCACGAACACCGAACAGTAAACAGTCCCTGACCCAAAGAGCGTATCATCTAAATAGACAAGAGAGAGACAGCCTGGAGGGAGGGGTAGAACGTACAAGTTAGCGGGAACAATGTGATGGTGGCAAACATCATGTTAATTCCACAGGGGTTTTTTAGGGAGGTGGATTTACTTAGGAAGTGATCAGTTAAATAGAAAGAAGGGAAGGGAGGGGGACGAGGCAAGGGAGGGGGACGAGGCAAGGGAGAAAAGCGTTGGAGGGTCAGGTGGCTTTGGACAAATCATGTACTTCTCCGCTTCCCTGGCCCCTCCATCTGCCAAATGGAGATAATGCTTATTCACTAACCTGTTGTGAAGATTAGAAAGTGAAAAGCTTCATTCAATAGTCTTTGTTCCCAGCCACCGCTCTCTCACTAGCCTTGTGGGCCCACTGGTCTGACTTTGACGTCTCAAAATCATCGTCAAGTTGAAATTCTTTCCATATCTCCAACCATGACTCGGGGCTTCCAAACAGCCGTGGGTGCCAGTTCCCCATAATATTGCTTATGCTTCTGTCCCAACGAATATCAAGACATCTGAACCTCTATGGCTCCCTGGTCTCGCAGTCCCTTAATCCAGCTCATGTTTGCCAGGCAAAAGGGCAACTCTCTTCAGGGGACACAAGTCAGAGGTCGGGGCAAGTTTTCATATCATCAGGGAGACCCAGGATAATGAGAGTTTGAACCTGGGACAATCAGTACCAAAGCCCCTCTACCACTTGAGTAAAGGAGTCATTTCATTAGCTACCGGAAGTAGTAGGCTGTTATCCACTCTGGACCAGCCACTAGAGGGGGCAGTGACACACACTTTGCAGATGTGTTCCAACATTAGTGTTTAGGGGAAATGTATCTGGGCACCCGCAGCTAATCTGAATTTGGAACAAGCTGAGGCCCCTTTTTTGCTTCTCTAGCAAGGTTTTCACAAACATATAATTTTGTCCGATGTCTTTGCCTCCTCTTGTGCCACGATGGTTTTAATGCAGCTCATCCCTTTTACCCCGCCTCGGATTGATTACGTGGTGGACGAGCTTTTCACCAGAGGCCTCTTTTCTGATGGAGCTGCAAATCTGTTGGACAAATTGTAAGTAAATCCCGTCGTCTTTGAACAGGGCTGGCGGCCGATTGTTGTGGCTCAATGGGTCATGCAGGCAAGGGGGCATGAGGAGGAACCAGCAGACAGGTTCTTTCTGCAAGGAGGCCAGGTTTGGTTAGCCTGGAATTAACATGGAGGATGGGTTGTCTCTGCGTGTCCTGTTGTCCTGCTGAGACTCTTCTGAGGAATGTCATTAAGAAACTAAGATTGTGGCTTCCTGGCCCATACTAGTTTGGGATAATTTACAGGATGCTAAACAGAGAGTAAGCTCTGTCAGTCCCATTATTCTCACTTCTAGTGGGTGCTGAGTTTCAATTGTCTAGGCTAATCAACCTGCCCGTTATACTTGTATAGCATCGTCTGCCACATCACGCTAACCTGAATTATATACGTCCACACTCTCAGCGGGTCCGGTGCTGTAGCATCAAAGCGCCATTGAGACCATTAGGAATCGCATCATTTCTGTGGGGTAGGACTATATTCTCCACTTCTTCATCATCTGCACCGCTGTGGTTGTTCTTGGTCTTCTGTCTCCGTGACTGCTGGCCATTCTGCTCTTGTGGTTCGATGGAGAAGGCTTCTCAAAGAGAAGAGTCTGAAAGGGATTGAAGCTCATTCTAATCCCTGGTGGTAGGGAATTGCATGGCGGAGGGTCCTTCACTGACTATATCTAGCCCCAGTGAGTTTCATGGTGGGCTCCATCCGCTGCAGCATCCTGCCTGATCACAGCTGTCAAGATAGGTTTCGGAGAGTGATGTGGTCTCTGAGATATCTGGGCCCCACCCCACTTTACACATCGGCATCCGAATTCCAAAGCAAAATATGCTGCCGGATGTATACAGTACTCTGCATCTCAGAGCATCTCTCCAAACCAGCACAATACACGTACAAACGGGGAAAGGCCAGGAAAGAAGGGCAATGGTCTTGTGGCTGAGGCGCTGGACTGGGACTCATGATTCCTGGTTCTGGCACAGACTCCTCGCGTGACCCTACGCATGTCATTTAATCTCCGAGTGCTTCAGTTGCTCCAGCTGCAACATGGGGAGGATAACAACAGGATTGCATGAGGTTACGTTGACTCATGGTGGAAGTGCTTAGAACTAGGGTGAGGGGACATGTAGGTAGAAGGCCAGCAGAGTCAAGGCAAGTCCCAAGGTGTGTAAAAACAAAACAAAAAATCCCGCAAAAATGGAAAATACTCCATAGTCTACCAAAAAATGCAAATAAATATAGGAAATGAAGCATTCATGTCATGTTGCAAAGAGTTATTCTGGAGCATCTACCCTTACACCCTGAGCAATGACTTCTGTTATGCTCAGGGGTTCAGAACTTGATACCTTGGGTTGGTGCCTGGGTGAGTTGTCGTTTTACTATTTAAAGATGCTAAAATGTCGGTTGGGAAGCGGCACTCTACAACTGGATTGGCCTGACTGCCTCCTTTCTCCCTCACCTCCCAGCAAAGGGGACATTGTGGATCCGACCCTGAAATCGCAGATCAACTGTTACCGTCTTCCCATTCTGGTGAAGAAGATTCTGGCCCTCATCTTAAAGCCTGTGGTAAGTCACCTCGATGTGTATCCTCTTCGCACGCTTATTGCGGTGGGAGATGCTCAAACGTCTACAGGCTGGGAGGGTTCCCACAGATGGAGAAGGAAGACCCTCTACCTTGACACTTCTTTTCTGCTTAGTGTTCGTTTTGGGCCTAGATCCTCGAAGGTGGTACCTGGGAGTTAGGCCACTAAATACTTTTGATGATCTGGGTGTTAGTGCCCAGTAGGCATAAAGGGTGAAATTCAATGACATGCAGAGGTCTACATACTACTAGAGACCTCAAAGACGGGTTGAGGTGGGTCTGAAGTTGCATAAGAGCCTTTTGCTGGCCTTCTGCACCACTTGTGAATGAGCCCATAGTATGTTCCCCTTCCATGGCTCTATGGCCAATATACCTTGTATAGAAGGAGCTCTTTGAAACCAGTTGTGTTGCCCTTAGCCATACGCCGGCAGGGAAGGGATAATATTTTTGATGGAAGCTGTCTCTGTACAGCCCCATTCAGGTAATCTCCCAGAAAGAATTGAGCAGGGATGCATGGCTCCCATTGGCCGTGTACCGAATTCTTGATTGTTTTTTCCCCCCACTCCTCATTGGAAAATGAGATTGCGAACAAGTGTCCAAAGAGCATCTATACAGCAAGCATTTGTGGTGAAGTCCCGGACCCTATTTGCATTGTTCTGCTGTTGCGATATAAATCAGTCTGAAGCAATTCTGGAGTCTTGGTATAAAAACAAAGCTATTTACTCCAATTTGATTTGAATGAGAACTTGTATTTAGGACCATTTCCCTTACGACAATAATTGTGTCAAGAAGATGGTTCTCCTTCTGTCCTAAACCCTCGCCTAGTGGGTCCAACAGGTGAATCACAATAAAACTATGTGCTTCTTGCTTCATACAGTGGCCTTATCACAGAGCAGAACAGGTCATTCAGGACAGTAATAATCACAAACCTTACGGAACTGGCGGTAGGTTACTATTTCTTCCTGCTGATGATCAGATTTAGAGCTTAGCTATAAACAGTTAAATCCCAAAGGTGGGAGAAATCCTCAGCATTTTGCTATGAACTTTTTCTCTAGCAACTCATGGTGGACAGTAAAGATCCAGTTCTGGATCCCAGTCTCGGATATCCTAAGGCCTTGGGGGTGTTTGGATCTGGGTTTTTAGTTTGGATCGCTCTCTAATAAATATGCATAGCGTTTCATCATTTTAATGATTGCTCGTTACAGTATTTCCTTGTATTGTTTTAAGGGCACCGTCCTGTGTGTCTGCTTATTCAGAGCTACTTCACTTACACTCAGGTCTGTCTGAATCAACAGTTAGTCCATGACAAACGGGGGTGTGAATCTACCATACAATGAACTGTCCATGTGGATCCTGCTGATGCACACTAACAGTTCCTTAGTGTGCTCTGATCTAATACCCATTCACAGCGGGACTAGATGAAAGCACACTAAGGCACTGTTAGTGTGCGTCAGCAGGATCCATGCAGACAGTTAGTGCGTGGCAGTCTAGTGCAGGGTAGATTCACACCCTATCTTGCTGCAGACTCACTGTTCATGTAGACAAGCCCTTAGTAACTACAATGATGGGTGCAGATTAAAAAACGTCATTGAATCTGGAAGTTACAAAGCCTGGGGAAATGGGTACATGTGACAGGCAAAGCAATGCAAAAGCACGTTCCTGTTTTCTGGCGTTGACGTGTATTTTAGGGTGTCTCATGAACACTTCTGCTTATACTGTTGTTCTGCAAAGGACAGCTGTTGGGTTTTATCTTGGAGAAACTGTTCATGAAATATGGTACAGTAAAAAAGGGTACTCTCTGAGCAGCATATATGTTCGCTATGGCTTTGCTGATTGTTCACAAGCCGATGCACTATTTATATTGCTTTAATGGAAGACTGTAGAGCAGACAGACTTCATTACACAGGCCTGCTTTGGTTGGGCCTCGGCAGCATTTGGTTTTCATGGAAGGCTGAAGCAGACTAGCTGATTTCTTCTGAACGATGCCGCTTTTGACTGCCCTGCCCTGTGACCCACTCATTCCAAATGTTGTTTCTCTCCAAGTATCCACGAATCGCCAGAGATCTGAACGCGCTGTGCGGAGTGGGGTAAGTGGCTCTGTAAAAAGCTCCTGTGCACCATCAAATGAAGGTATGTAGAACAGGTGCCTTTGTCGTGGTATCAGAAGTGGAAAGGAAGCCGGTATCTCCCGAGGAGACTAGATGTATTTTAACACCTTCCTTATAAGGATCAAGGCTATACAGCTCATTTTTATTTATACTGGAGGCCTGATATGACCTCCGGGAATGTAGGGCTCCCTGTTCTTGCTTGGGTTTTGGTCTGTGCTCTGTGCTCCGCTTCTTCTGTGTCAGACTAGACCGCTGTCTCCTAGCGGGGCAAAATACACATCCGTGGCTACATATCTGGCCCGGGGAATCCCTGCTTTAGCTCACAAAGGTACTTGGATAGCAGTACATGAGGTATGAATTGTAAATCGTAGTAGGATGCTGGTCTATACCCAGACTGCGCTTCCGCTTCCAGCTGAGCTTGAGAAACATACTGAAGAGTTTGTGTGTGGTGTTGCATGTGAAAGTCCGTTGGGAACATACTTTGCAAGCCAGGGGCTGGACCCAAAGCTCATTGAAGCCAATGGAAAGGGTCCCATTAACTTCAGTGGGCTTTGGATCATGGAATATCAGGGTTGGAAGGGACCTCAGGAGATCATCTAGTCCAACCCCCTGCTCAAAGCAGGACCAATCCCCAGACAGATTTTTGCCCCAGATCGCTAAATGGCCCCCTCAAGGATTGAACTTACAACCCTGGGTTTCGTAGGCCAATGCTCAAACCACTGAGCTATCCCTCCTCCCCAGGATTCCAGAATGCTTCCCCAGGTGTAAAGCCTGATGGAGTCCCTTGAACTGTGTTGAGGTCTTTTCCATTTGCCCTAATGGAAATTAGATCATGCCATTAAGCCTTTGCACTTTTATTCC
>NW_020672276.1:0-2868 GCF_002925995.2 Terrapene triunguis | reverse complement strand
CTTTTTTTGTCTTGAATTTAGCTGCTGGAAATAAAGAAGTGTCAGCTTCTCCATGTGACCAGCCAGATCTCTGCAGGCCACCAGCAACTGAGACATTGTCAAGTGGTTTTTCTTGGACCACAGTTTGAAAACCTCCATCTTCTAGGATCTAGTTGGGACTTAGGACCATGCCCAGATTTAACCACAAGATTTGTATAAAGAGATACCAGGGAGAGAAGACCAAATTCAGGACAGATGTTCAAGGTGCTGTCAATTAGACCTTCTTGCACCAATTTAGATCCCTGTGTAATCAGACTTCGTTAGACCTACTTACACTCTCTCTAATGATGTGTAAGAAGACTAATTCGGTTGATCTGATTCACCAAGAAGCCAGAGAAAAGTGTGTTGTAACAATAAGGCCTAAAAATTTACCCTAATTGGGAGCTCAACTATGAAAATGATGAAATGAAAGTTCATAAAATACCACACCAAAAAACACCTCCTATTAGTTTTGATGGGGGAAAGCTGTAAAAGTGAGACAGAAAGCTGGAATTAGTCCAAATAGGCCTACTGATATAACTTAAGAACTGTGTTAAGATCATGCCTGGTAAACAAGAGAAGTGTAGGATCAGAAATAAGTGAACCAAAATTGGTGTGTATCTGAAATTAGGATTAATTGGACAAAATAATGATGAGATGGACTATTCCACCCATCACTCCTTTTGGGGGTTCTTAAAAAAAAGCGGGGGGAGAGAGAGAGGGACACCCAGAGAGGAAAATTAGTAGAGGAGAAAATCTGGCAATGGGGACATTGGTGACTAGAAGGAGAGAGCTTCACCATCAGTGGTGCAGGGCCAGGGTGTGTGGCAGCCGTGATCTTGTCCTAATCCTGAAAGATGTTCTGACCCGACTGGGCCAAAGATAGGGAGCCTGATGACATTACCATCGGCACCAGCTCCAGCTGAATCCTGAACACTGCCTGGGATGAGAGACTTTGTCTCTCCCCCACCTTCCATGTGTCTTCTTCCTTCCCCACATTATTTCTTCCTTTTTCTATCTACCCCTCTCCTTTTTTCCTTCTGTCTAATAAGAGACTGGCTTAGCCAGCCAAGACTGTATTTTGCAACAGTGGTGGAAGTCTGTCACCAGACAGAGGCAGTTAATCCAATGTCCTGTACCAGCATGGGGCTATATACGTTTGCCAGGTCTCAGAGTGGCTGGTAAAGCCATGTGCTGGGCCTGTGTTTTTCCCCAGCAGTGAGGTTACAAGTGAAAGTCAACACCAGAGACAGAGGCATTTTTCTCTTCGCTATTCTTCTCTCTCTCTCATCTTTTGTGTGTTTGTCTTCTTAGGAAGTGGGATTGGACTTCAACAACAGCTCCAACTCATCTCAACTAACTTCTTCCCTGTCCCCTACCAAAGAGGACAGTTATCACCATCTAAAATATTGTCAAACAAGTTTTTTTTTTTAAACCTTCTAAAGAGTCTCCAGCTAAAGGGAAAGCAAAGAAGGGATGTTAAAATCAAAGCCTAGTTAATACTTCACATTTCAAATGCTTGAATTGTTTCTCCTTCTTTTCTGGATCTTTAATAAAAGGTTAAAAGGAGTTTTGATAGTGTGTTTGCCATTGTAATAAGCAGGCTGAGGTTTTTGTATTCCAAACTCTGAACCTTGTTTAACAGTCTTTAACGTTGGATAGCGACAGGGTCATGTTAACATCTTTGACTCTTTGGACCCATATATTCCACCTAAATGAATACAACAGCTGCAACTAAAAGTAAGGGACCGATTCAAAATTACCCCTCCTTATGTTTCCTTGGAATCTAAGGGCTTGACTACATGGGGTGTTTGTAGCACAGCTCAGACTCACCCCCTGCAGCACCTCCTGCTGCTCGTCCTCGGGAATTAGCTCTTTGACCCAGGAGCGCCCTCTGCAGGCCAGTGATCCGCTGGCCGTTGGCCCCCCGTGTCCCTCCCAGGACCTCGGTGCCCTTATCTCAGGGTTCTGCCTCCTACAGTACCCTACAGTCTTACTGGGTTTCCCCACCCCCACCCCCTATCCCCACATTGCCTCTGTCGTGGCTATTGCCAGTCTCTGTTTAGCCCCCACGCCCTGGGGCGGACTGCAGTCTATCAGCCGATCATCACAGGCAACAAGGGGTTTGGACTGGCTGCCTTTACCCACCCTCCGGCTGTCCCTCTGCAAGCCCAATACCTAGGAGGCCTAGAACTAGGCCCTGCAGCCTGGGGAGTTGCTGGCCTAGGACTTCCCAGCTCCTAAGGCCTTTCCCCAGCCCTGCCTCCCTCTAGGTCCCCTGGGTGAGTTCCCCCAGCAGCCAGGACTGTCTCCCTCTCAAGTCAGAGAGAGACTGTTCCCTCTGGCTTCCCTGGCCTTCTTATAAGGCCCAGTTGCTTAGTTTGGGGTGTGGCCCCAGCTGCAGCCACTTCCCCCAATCAGCCGGGGTTTTACTCCCTTGCCCAGCTCCAGCCCTCTGCAGGGCTTTTCCAACCCCTTCCGGGCTGGAGCGGGTATTCACCCCGCTACAGTGTTAAGTTACATCCACACTGTATGCTAGGAGTGTGAAACTGGCGGGTATATGCTTAGCTCTCATCAAGCTAGTGTGCATGTGTGTACATGAGCAGGGCAATCACATCCCTAGCTCATAGTGTAGATATAGCCTAACTTACACTGCCTTGTGTATCACCTCTGGGGTTGTCCCATCTTGGTTCCCCTCTGGCACTGAGAGCACAACTGTGGGAGCTAAAAGGTCCCTGGTGACAAATCACAATGGTGCAAAAACAACAAGGAGTCTGGTGGCACCTTAAAGACTAACAGATTCATTTGGGCATAAGCTTTCGTGGGTAAAAACCTCACTTCTTCGGATGC
>NW_020672275.1:0-10378 GCF_002925995.2 Terrapene triunguis | reverse complement strand
GCCTTTGATGTCCTAGAGGAGAAAGATAAAAGGAAATTCAGTCCCATCTCTCGCACTAAGGATCCCTCCTGGTCTGGAGGGGACTCACTTTGTCTTCACAGTTTGAGGTTCAAAGTGAAATTATTTGTTATTTATTAATGCAAACAAAACATTAAATGTGTTGCCTTTGCTCTTTTGGAGAAGTGCTCTGACTGCAGGATCTGGGCCCAGGAAGTTTGTACTAGGGAGCAGGAGCACACAGGCTCTTTGTGTAGTGACATTTGGCTAACCAGCTGGCACATGGAATCAGAGGGCTCAGTCTTGCGATGTGTTGAACAAGGATCTTCCTAACACTCACAGGTGTGGGGAAGATCCCCTCCTGCAGACTCCAGTGGGTCCAGAGGGAGGGATGCCCCCATGCTGTGCTGCCTTCATGCTGTAAACTCTCTCCCCACTCGCCCACAAGCATTCTGAAGGCCCGTCCTGTGGGGTTCTTGACACCCACAGGAAGGTGGGGCTGGGCGAGAACAATGGGTGTGGGGTACAGAGTAACACAGGGCCATTCACCGTCCTAAGCCCTAGGATCAATGCAGGAAACCTGAGGAGTGAAGAATGCTGCCCACAGCAGATACTGGCTGCAACAGAGAATCTGACCCTAGATATCAGCTAGAGAAGTCCAGGATGCTACATTTTATTTCTCGCCTTTTTTTTCTCTCTTTTTTTTTGCTAGTTAGAGGCATTTTTTGAAAAATAAAATCCTTAGAAGGCTTTTGGAATTCTAACGACTACTTACACTTTCAGGCTACCATAAGTAATGAACAGCTCCTATCTAACTTCAGTTCTGGCAGAAAAATCACCACAGCCTCAGACCTCATGTATCAATTTTAAGGCCAATATTTTCCCCTTTTGTGATATGTAGGAAAAGTGGCAAAGTCAGGCTTTAAATGGAATCTTAGCTTCAATCTTAGTTATTTCCATAATTAAAGACAGGTTCCATCTTTAATCTTTTGGAGTTGGCGTTTGGAACACAGGAAATGCCGGACTGGCTCAGACCAGAGGTCCTTCTAATCAGTATTCTGTCTCCAAAGATGGACAGTGCCAGATGCTTCAGAGGAAGGTGTAAGATAATCTGCCTCCTACATTCTCATCCTTCTCTCTAACAGTTAGCGACTGCCTGAAGCAATGAAGCATGAGATTTAATATCACTCTGCATCTTCTTGTTATCCATATAAATATCTGATCACTTTTTGAGTTTTGCTAAATGTTTGGTCTCAATGATACCCGGTGGCAATCAGTTCCACAGGCTAATTACATGATGTGTGAAAATGTGTTCATTGCATCAGTTTTGAATTTGTCACCTTCTAATTTTATTGAATGTCCCTTTGTTCTTGCATTATGAGACATTATCTTGACTTTAGCAAAGCTTTTGACACGGTCTCCCACAGTATTCTTGCCAGCAAGTTATAGAAGTATTGGCTGGATTAATGGACTATAAGGTGGATAGAAAGCTGGCTAGATTGTCGGGCTCAACGGGTAGTGATCAATGGCTCGATGTCTAGTTGGCAGCCGGGATGAAGCGGAGTGCCCCGGGGGTCAGTTCTGGTGCCGATTTTGTTCAACATCTTTATTAATGATCTGGATGATGGGATGAATTGCACCCTCAGCAAGTTTGCAGATGACACTAAGCTGGGGGGAGATGTAGATATGCTGGAGGGTAGGGATAGGGTCCAGAGTGACCTAGACAAATTGAAGGATTGGGCCAAAAGAAATCTGATGAGGTTCAACAAGGAAGTCCTGCAATTAGGAAGGAAGAATCGCAAGCACCGCTACAGGCTGGGGACCGACTGGCTACAGAAGCAGCTTCTCCTCCCTTGGTGTTCACACCTCTACTGCTAGCAGAGCACCTCACCCTCCCTGATTGAACTAACCTCATTATCTCCACACTGATTTATACCTGCCTCTGGAGATTTCCATTACTTGCATCTGAAGAAGTGAGGTTCTTACCCACGAAAGCTTATGCTCCCAATACTTCTGTTAGTCTTAAAGGTGCCACAGGACGCTCTGTGGCTAAACAGCAGTTCTGCAGAAAAGGACCTAGGGGTTACAGTGGATGAGAAGCTGGATATGAGTCAGCAGTGTGCTCTTGTTGCCAAGAAGGCCAACAGCATAGTGGGCTGTATAAGTAGGGGCATTGCCAGCAGATCGAGGGAAGTGATTATTCCCCTCTATTCGGCACTGGTGAGGCCACACCTGGAATATTGTGTCCAGTTTTGTTTCCCCCGCCCCCCGCCACTACAGAAGGGATGTGGACAAATTGGAGAGAGTCCAGCGGAGGGCAACAAAAATTATTCAGGGGCCGGGGCACATGATTTACGAGGAGAGGCTGAGGGAACTGGGATTATTTAGTCTGCAGAAGAGAAGAATGAGGGGGGATTTGAAAGCAGCCTTCAACTACCTGAAGGGGGGTTCCAAAGAGGATGGAGCTCGGCTGTTCTCAGTGGTAGATGACAGAACAAGAATCAATGGTCTCAAGTTGCAGTGGGGGCGGTCTAGGTTGGATATTAGGAAACACTATTTCACTAGGAGGGTGGTGAAGCACTGGAATGGGTTACCTAGGGAGGTGGTGGAATCTCTAGCCTTAGAGGTTTTTAAGGCCTGGCTTGACAAAGCCCTGGCTGGGATGATTTAGTTGGTGTTGGTCCTGCTTTGAGCAGGGGGTTGGACCTGAGGTCTCTTCCAACCCTAATATTCTATCATTCTATATTTCTACAGAGAGAACACAGTTTGGAGTTTGTGATTTTTGGAGGAGTCTTCTTCCACTAGAATTCAAAAGAAGAATTTCTTTTCATTTAGGGCTCAATCCAAAGCTCCTTGTACTCAAGAAGTATATTTCCATTGACTTTAATGGGGATTTTATCAAGCCCTTAAGGAAGAAAAATGTATATTTTAGCAATACTGTATGTTCTGACCATTCACTCCTACACTCCAAAAGTGAAGAGTTAGGAGACTTTCTCGCCCTGTAAAAGGTTCTGGGGTGTTTCTAACACCGTCTCACCTGCAGGAATTCACTCGCTGGCTGCTGGCACTTCTGCTCCATCTCACTGATCAGGGAACTAAAAGAAGATATTTCCTCAGATAATTTGGCAACATACTCAGGCCTCCCCTTTTCAATTTCCTTATTCAGCTCTTCCAACTGGGCCAGCCGGAGTCGCTCTTGTTCCTCCAGAAACTGGCG
The DNA here is from genome assembly GCF_002925995.2 of Terrapene triunguis. Taxonomy (NCBI): domain Eukaryota; kingdom Metazoa; phylum Chordata; order Testudines; family Emydidae; genus Terrapene; species Terrapene triunguis. Next base: position 7,164 of record NW_020672275.1, on the reverse strand, counting down.
CAGTTGCTGAAATTCAGACACAATCTTCTGCTTCTCAGTTTCTAGCTGTTTCTAAAATGACGAGATACGAAGAGGAAAAGCGCTGGTCAAGGACAAGAATACGGAGTGAGTCATGGGACATTTTATGCACGTAGCAGCATGTCATTGCAACCCCACAGAATTTAACTTCTGATATTTTATGGAGAACATACTCTATGCTCAGTAGACAGAAGATTTTCCAATAGATTTTCAAGAGTCCTAACTGGTGTTTAGAATATGAATTTTTCTTGCATGATTTGGATAATCTGTGATCAGTGGCTTCCAGAAAACCAGATCCTTCTAATAACAGGAAGCACAGCAGGTGTGGGATTCAGAACGGGACTGGCAAGGATTATTTTAGTAGAAGAAACAGCAGAACCCAAACTAAGAAGCACTAGACTTGAACTGGGGAACCCATGCTGTCCACAAAATACATTAGAGACATAAAGGGCATTTTAAAAAAAAAGTACTAAAATTTGAGCTCCGTCATTTGCTCTCATGAATTTTGAAAACAGTTTTGGATACATAAAATTTGGCACACCATAAATCTTGGATTTTAAGCCACACAGGGACCTTGAGCACAAATTGGGCTGCTGGGAAGACCCCTTTTTGCACATGCAAATCTCAGTTTGCAGATTGCTTAAGAATGAGCGCATGTGAACTGGACAGAAGCCCACCAATTCATGCTGTTTCTGGAGCACTCTCTGGCCCCTGTACCCTAGGAGCAAGGAAATCAGACCAGACCTGGAACCCAGATCTTCTCCATGGCCATGTCTAGCAGCGATACCATTAAGGGCTTGTTCCAAAGCTCACTGAACTGAACAGGAGTCTTTCCAATGACACCCTTGTGCTTTGTTTTAGGCCTTAAGTGACCAACCTCCTCCTCTGGGGAGCAGATTCCTAGAGAAGCTGCACGGATTGGCCAGCTGTGGTTATCTCGGTTGCAAGTGCAGCTGGCCAAAAATAGCAGGGTTGGGGAATTTGCAAAAATAATTGAAATTTCAAAAGTTGTTTCCATTTCTCAGTTTTTAAAATGGAACTTCTTTTGATTTGGTTGAAAAATATGTTGAAATAACTTTTGAAAAATGTCATATTTTTCTTTCTCCCTTTTCCCAAAATGGAAAAAAATAATGTTCATTTCCCCCATTTTTCTTTTTAGTAGTTCCTCTTGGTACCTCTTCAAAAGATCCCCCAGTTTTGAAAAAGTGGCAAAAAGAAAAAGGAAAAACGAAGGGTAAAAAAACCTGGAAATTATTCATTTTAGTGCACTCAGGAGAAAAAAGGACTAAAAAGAGAAAGATAAAAAATAAACATGAACGTTTTAAAAATGTTCAGCTTTTTAAAAGCAAAATGAAATTTCAGTTTGAAATGACACAAAAATGTTTGTTTCATTTTGAAATTTCCTGTCAAAAAATTGAAAAATTTGTTGCAAGTGACTTTTCCCCATGAAAACAGCTGTTTTCTACTAAACTCTTTTTATCTGCAGGAAGATTTTTTTGGTTGAAAATTTTCAACCAGCTTTAGTTGAAAGACTAAAGGAGAAACTACTGTTACATAAACAAATTACACTGGAATTATCAGTGAAAATATTTGGATGATTAAACCTCTTTCTTTAATGCTGCATTTTCCTGCTTACTCTCAATTAAAGTAGAACAGTTTTTCTTTACAATGAGAATAAAGAAGTGATCATCTTTCACGGATGAGAACGTGTTACTCACTGTTCCTCTGATGATATTCAGACTAAGCCGTGTATTGATAATGGCCCTGTGCACATTTGCTTCTGAGTAATAACGGCACCTACCAGCAGTTCCTGGCTTTTATTTTCCCCACTCAATTTAAACGACAGAATCACTTCTCTCTCTTTCTTCAAAATCTCCAAACGGCTCCGAATTTGGTCCTAACAAAAGAAAACCTGGTTTAATTTTGGTTGTTTTTGGAGGATTTCCCCCCATTTATTTATATTTGCAAGAATATCAAATACATAATAAAATGGGTGAGTGCCCTAACCCCATGACTATACAGTCATTCTCACGCTTGTGGTCTCTCTCTCTTTGGCCCAGATGACTCTTTATCCCCAGTGGAATAGCTTCTCCAGGGGAGAGGGAGGGAGCCCCACATCACAATAGCCCATGGGTAGGGCACTCCCCTGAGAGATGGCAGATCCCCATTTGAATCTCTTCTCCTCATCAGGTGGAAGAGGGACTTGAACCAGTGTTTCCTACTTCCCAGGTGATTACCCTAACCCCTGGGCTAACAGTTAGGAGGGAGGGTTGCTTCTGTGTGTACCAGCTTGTGGGGCCTGATCTGGCAGGTCTGCTCAGAGGCCACCTACCAGGTTGGGCCCCACACTCTACTTAGGCAGCCGAATGCCTGTCTTCCTCCAGACTGTGAATCGCTCTAGGGCTTAGGTGGGAAATAGGCGTCTGGATGCCTAGAGGGAGGCAGCACTGCAGTGTGCATGCCTAGAAATATAGGGATGGTGTAAAAGCTGGAAGAAGCCAGAAAGGCCCAGAACAACATTTTAGTCAATAAAATTGTTGCAAAAACCAGCAGGTGCTTTTACAGACAGTTAAGAGCAATATTTTAGTAATGAGAACAGACTCATAACACATTGTACTCCTGGGGGAATTCTGCGCCACTGCGCAATGCAGGATTTTGCAGAAATTAATGTTGGACATGCAAAATTTCCTTTTTCCCCCACAGAAATGGGCTGCAGAGATGTTGGCCGCCACTAGGGGCTGCTGGACTTGGCAGAGCCCAGCTCGCAAACAGAGACAATGCCGGGGGAGGGAACTGGAGTGTTCCCAGCAGCTGTTGCAGTTCCCAGCTCGCCCCGAGGGAAGGAAGGGGGCAGCAGCAAGCAGGAAACTCTGTGCAAGCCGGGACCCAGCATCAGGCTGTTTCTCCTTCTGGATCCCCGGGCTCTGGAGAGGTCGGGTCTGCGAGTGTCTGGGCCGGGGGAACCTCGCAGCTGGGCTCTGGGGGGAAAGGGGGGTCTGAGTGTCTGGGCCGGGGAGGGCTCCACAGCTGGGCTCTGGGGGGGAGAGGACAGAAATGATACTCACAATACAACTGAGAATAATGCTGTACTACAGAACACCGCTGACAACCCACCTGTTCAACAAACAGCTTTATTCATAAAACCACCTGCAGACTCAGCTCCGAAGTGGCTCACGGGACCAAAATAAAGGGCAATGGGTGGAATGGCATTTTAATAAATAAAACTGATTTAAAGCAACTCAGTGGAAACAGTCAGACAACACTGGGAATGTTACTGTAGTAATGAGAACTGATTAACAGCTGACTGTCATTAACCCATTCCAGCCCAGAACCATTTTAAAACCAAGGAGGAGCCTGAACAGTCAGTTCTGAAGTGGCTCAGGGGACCAGTTTTACATACAGCACATACTGGTGAGACTAATACATTGCTAATGAGAAACTCGTCTGAACCGACCTTGAACCCGGGTTTTTGGGGGATAATTTGTTTTATTACTAAAACCACCCAGAACACTTGGTTCCAAAGTGGCCCAGGGGACAAAAATGCTGCACGTCACACAAGTGAGAGCAACACAGTACTACTGAAAACACCGGCCAAACCAGCCTTTCACTGCCTGCTCTGTGCAATGAAGGGTTAATAAAACACTCTGTTCCGAAGTGGCCCAGAGGATGACAATTAGTTGTTTGCCTCCTGCTGCCTGGCTTTGGGGAAAAAGTCTGAGTCTCTCTTGCTCCCTTTTGCTTTGCAGCTGATTTGCTGCCTCTCTCTGTGTACGCTCCAAAGCTTATCTCCCCAACAGAAGTTGGTCCAATCAAAGATATTACCTCCCTCACCTTGTCTCTCTGCCCCCTGCAAGTCCATTTCCTTCCTCTGATCTCACTCTTCCCTCACTGAGCACTTTCAGTGCTCACTCCTAGACCAGCTCAGCTGTTACCACAGAAATGGGGCCAGGGAGCAGGCAGCGAGGGGGACAGGGTGGGTATTCTATGGGGGCGAATACTCCCTTTCTTGCTGCTTCACAATGCATGTACCCGTGGGGACACCTGTTTTCACCTCTGCTCCTCTGCAGTTTGGAACCTTGACCTTCCCCCCGGCATGTAGCTCTCAGTTGGTGTCGAGAATGCACAGAGCTGCTTAGAGGGCGTGGAAATCCTGTCTGTGCACTTGCATGGCACAAAAGTAGGCTCAGAATAGGCCACTAACCTCCTAGGTCCCTATCATTGTTGCCAATCACTGAGTTGGTAGTCTGTGTTGTTTAAATGCAATACATTATTCTACTTTAATCATCCTACTCTGTCATTGGTTCTGTCTCGACAATTGTCCTGTCGGTGTGTGTCTCACCCTTATCTCTAACCTGATTTGCGCAAAGCTTTGCAGAAGATCTAACAAAACCTAAAATTCACAGGTGCACAAATACAATAAAATAGATTGGTTAGTCTTTTTTTCCTCCAGTATTTGTAGTTTAATTTATATGTATAAATTGGGACCACTTTCACTGCAAGCAGCAGTGGACATTTTAAGAAATCGTATAAAAGAGAAAATATCGACTCTTCCAGCTTCTAAGCCAAAAAATGGACAGCTGCTTGCATACAGTTATGAAGGGCAAAAGGACAAAAAAGATGACTGGAGGTGTGATCAATACAAATGGATCCACGGAGGAAGCCATCTTTTCCCAATGGGGGGAGCCTCTGGTAAGGAAAAGATATTTCCGAAGACTGATCGATACAGATGAGGTTTTGTGTCACAGATATGGATATGAAGTTCTTGGTGGAAATGTGGACAAAGTGATTGTTCATTATCTGGAACAAGAAGAAACACCTGACTCATGTGTGCCCTATAGGAATATGAGAAACTATCCTTTGAGATCTCATGGTCGTACATTGCCATCTGTACTGTCAAAAGTTGTGGAGCAGAAACATTTAGGCCTATCTAAAAATTACCAGTGAAAAATAACAGACTCTAATGTCTCACCTGCCCATACGAGAGTGACTCTCCTCAAAAATACACAAGAAATAAAAAATAATGTATGAAAAACAGAATCAGTCCCAATGCTTAGTGATGTGTATGACCTTCACTGTCCCCTGGAAGGGTTTGTGTGTCAGTACTGCCGGGTCCCTGAAATCTCTGCAAGTTGGGATCTTCCAGACGTTATGGGTATTCCACATTTCAGCCAGGAGACTTTTCCTCTCCCCCTTCATGTGCCTTTTTTCAGGAAAATCCACCAGTTCCTGTAGCTGCACTGATTCATGACAAGTGCACAACACATGCACACAAGATGTTTTTTCATTTCTAGCAGAATGTGTGTCCCAGGTCAGCAGCAGTTCCACTGTAATAGTACTGGGCTATAGGTTATATATTTCAGCCCCATGGCAATTCAGAACTGACTTTTCTGGGTCCTTATTGGTGTTAAAAATGGTTTTTAGCAAGAACAGGTTAATAACAGTGTATTATAAGTCTCATTGCTAAAGTATTGTTTGTAAGGGTGTCTAACGGTATCCGCTGGTTTTTGCCATAATTTTTTTATTAAAATGCAGTTCCTGGCTGTTCCAGCTTTTACACTGCTCTGTGATTTCTTACCTTGTAATCCTCGGCAGCCTCCTCTATGGGAACCACAGTGTGTTCTCTGTGATCTCGGGACAGATGGCAAACCAAACAAATGGGTGTTTGATCCTCTTGGCAGAAGACATCTAAAGCCCTCTTGTGTTTTTCACACACTGTCCCAACTTCTGGTTCATTTGTTCGCTCCAGTGTAAGTTTTCTGGCAGCTTCTACAATATTCCTCAGCTGTCTGTTTGGTTTGAAGTTTCTCTGGGAGAAGGTTTCTCTGCACTCAGGACAGCGGAAGTTTGTACGCAATCCCTCCCAGCACTGAGTGATGCAGGCCTGGCAGAAATGGTGCCCACAATCTAGAGACACTGGGTCTTTAAAATAATCTTTACACACTGAACAAGTCACTTCACCTAGGAGCAGTTGTGCTGGATTCGCAGCAGCCATGGCTGCTTCTGCAGAGAAGAGACAAATTTAGTTTCATTTTCCTGTTCTCAGAAATGGGCTGATTCTGAACTTTGCACACCAAACAGGCGTTTCCTACGTATACATTGTCTCATGTTACTCTTGGGAGGCTGGAAACTGCTTTTGGTCTGAGTTAGCACCTGGAGGAAGCACCAGGACAGACCATGGAGTGGCAGCACCTGACGCTGTTGGTCCCTGCAGTGGTGCAGCCTGGCCACTCTGCAGAACAGCTGATTGAAAAACAGCACCTGCCACATCCACACCCAGCTCCATACAGCGTTTCTTCCCACCATCGCTGGGTCACTGTGTTGTGGGACTCCAGAGGGACCTACAGCATCGCTCATGGCACAGCTCTCTGCAGCAGGTGGTTCTGGGAACATTTACAAAGTGTTGTGGGCTGCCAGTGGTATTCCAGCCTTTAGAAGGGGGATCCTAGAGTCATGACCCTCCCCCTCAACCAATGGCTGGAGCAGTGATCATCTTTTTTTCTGCTCAATGTTTGTCCTCTGTGGTTGATGCAATAATTTCTAAATACCGTCTTCCCCGCCAGGTTCCCACAGCTCAGCAGGGGATAGACACCCGGTCTGTGACTGAGGAAGAGGGAAAACAGGTGGCTGGAACAATGGGGGCCAGAGTCACTACCTGATTCTCACCAACTGCAGCATGAAAACATGTTGATATCTTGTGCCAAGGGCTTTGCAGGAGGCACAGCTGGGCTTCTTAGCCTCCATCTCACTTCTGCAAAGACCTGGTCGGCAAAGCTATTCCAAGTGACAAAAAGGCCTGGTGGATCTGTGTTGCTCCCAGTGACGTATGCAATCAAGTAGTTTTCACTGTGAGGGGGTTTTAACCCATTTCTCAGACAATAACATGCAGATTCAGACCAAATTTTCAGATTCCAGAGCAGTGGACTTATCTGTGGGGGACAAACGCTGTCATCTCTGCTTGAGTGTGAGCCACTGTCACTTGCCAAGGGAGTGGAAATTCCTACTGCTCTTTGGGTTATAACCCGTGAGTTAGACCCTAATAAATCCAACTGGGAGACATTGGGCCTATTACACTGCTCTACAGCCAAAATGCTTCTGAAAGAAATGTAGTCAAACTTTACTAATTCTGGGTCACTGAGAATGAAAATG